>NC_135054.1:4697500-4835000 GCF_051014685.1 Ptiloglossa arizonensis | reverse complement strand
GATATTCTTTTCTTTCTGTTATCACGTTTTGTCCTTCATATGTCGCCTTACTTTTTTTCTGGATTAAGCAAACAAGCTTACCGTATCTTTCAGTTGTCGACTCATCGTTATTCAAGGTCAAATGATTCTTTTGACGACAATTGAAATAAAATAAATAATCGTTGACGTTACCATTACCTTTATTGGTTAAATATTTCGGCGATCCTAGTTTGGATCACCTTTGACAAAAATTTATTGATTTTTAAACATTAAATTCTCTTGTGTGGTCAAATTCGTAAGAACGTTATTATCTCATCTACAGCTACTTTTCTTCGGGATAATTAATTAATTAATTAACTTATTCACGGTAAATGATAAAGATATGTATAGAAATGAAAACAGTTAGGGGCAAAAAATATTCGTTAAGTGTATATACGCGCTGTAATAGCGTGGTCGTTTGTAACTTATACATTCAGTTGAATAATTTTTTATGGAATTAATTATATATCATCCTTGCTTATCTTGAAACGATGAGTTCATATACATATAATTAAAGATTTTCACAATTTTCTTTAAAATCGTCATAGTTTGATAGATGTAACGAAACAGCGAAATTTTGATATAAATACTTCAATACATTCTCATGTAGTCCTTTCAAATCAAAAGCATCAAGACGCGTGTATATACATTTAACAAATATTTTTTACACCAATTATAATTTTTGTACGTATTCATTGTTAACTATAATAAGTTAATAACTATCTCGAAGAGACCTAATTTTAGACCATATAATAAAGTTTTTACAATTTTTATCGCACGAGATACACCATGGCACGAATTCCTTTCAAAGACCAACAAATTATTACCAAAGAGGATCCGTACAAGAAATAGAAACATTTGTTCAAACAAGGTAATCTTGTTTCAATATTGTCCATCGACGACATCGTAAAGTCTTTGCAATTATTGGAAAATTAAGATTACGAGTGGCGAATTTCACCTTTACAGCCGAGAAAATTGTGATTGATCAACGACACGTACAACGTGATCGTGATTTTCTAGATCGAGTACACCACGCCTCCTACGTAGAAATTGCCATTCGTTAAGTGGAAAATGTACATACAAAGTGAACCGTCAGTCGTCGTTTCGGTCTTGTTCCACGTGAGATCCGTCGACGATGCGTTTCCTGTTCCCTTAAGGTGAAGAACGAAAAACGAGCCTTTGGTTTTGAGTTAAATACGAACTTGATCGTATGTGTTCATAAGGAATTTACGGGATAGTAATGTTCGGTGCGAAGCATATTTTCGGATCAATGCGCGAAGGGGGAAAAAAATGAAAAATAATAGCGAGAGGGATACAATGTACTTCGATTCCCCTTAATCGGAATGCACAGGTCTGGCGACTCTAACTCTGGAACCTGGAATATTTCGTAAACCTCTGAACGTTTAGGAAAAGTGACGACGAAATTTATTTATTGCTATAGAGAACGCAGCATTGGTCGTCTTTCAAATCTCGTTCAATGTCGTAACGACTAAGATAGAAAATGATACTTTTAATTCTTCGGATCGTGAGAGTGAAATTCCGTTTTATCGAAGTTTGTAGCACGCACGCGGGCTAACGACACACGTTTCGTAACTTGTGGGACTACTGTTTAATATTTCTTTCATTCTGGATCGTTAGTAATCACGCGAACGTAGAATAGTATATGAGTCGACGTATTCGAAATTTTCTTGTATATAAACAATAACGTAGGAAAAGTTATAGCACGGTTACTAACAGTCTAGAATAAAATACCCATTGTACATTAACTTGCGGTTCCGAGAGACATTATTCGCACTATTAAAGTCCTCCAGGTATGTGCTACGGACGTCGATAGAAAGAAGCGCGATTTTACGGTAAAGGAAAACAAGATGTAAACGAGATTTGAAAAGTTCTCTGCTCTACGTTCCTCGCATCGTGTGACGTTAACAATAATTGATAAAGTCGATTGGGTTCGAGCGTTAGGGTGGCTCACCCTGTGGGTACTCTTCTCGGGATACCGTGTTCGTTCGAGTTTAAAATCGATGTTGCAAACGTTGCGCTTCATGTCCGGTCGAGTTGTCGAGTTTTTTTCAGTGACGAGTGAACGAGAAAACGTGGGAAAGCGTCTTTGTTGGGAGAAACGTTTCCGAATGCTGGAATCTCCGCACGAAAAATCAGAGAGGAACCACGTGAAATTCTAGCTCGTATATCCGTCCACTGATTGTAGAATTTTGGATCGAAAGAAAGAGAAACGTTGCGTCGCTGTGTGGTTAGGCTATCAAAGATGGCGGTATGCAATTGTAATTATTAGGGAAGCGCCGGGCGCACAATAAAGAAAAGTCAATTTTCAGTAACATTTATCGAGTCTGATAATGGAATCGAAAGGTTTCGTAATAGGTTAACTCCATTTAATTTTGCAGTAATTGTTCCTCGAAAAAAAAAAGAAAAAAATGAAGCTCCTACATTTGCAACGAAGTTCCTGTTCGTTTATTTTTAAATCCTTGTTCAATAAATTACGAGCACCCCCCAGGGGTATTATACTGTTCGTATCGAGACCTTTCGTGAGACTCAAAGATTTCATTTGTAAAGTTGTCGCGAATCGGCTAAAACGCGAGGGAAATATTCGTCTTTCCTTCCCGGGAAATTTCGAGAGAGTTGTCTAGTTTTTATTAATCGTACGAGGCGTCTCGCCATCCAGCAGCCAGCACGCAAGGCGCAATCGTTCACTGCGATCCGAGGGCGTGAATGATCATCGATGACGTGAGCCGCGACGATACCTGCGGAATAATCTTTAAAAAAAGCGAGCCCAAGTAGTACTTTCCTCCACCGTGATTCGGCACACGTAAGCGAAGCGTTGGCTTGGTAAAATATCTTAGATAAATATGTTACTACCTAGAGGTACACGAAACTATATTACGTAGTCAATGTTAATAGCGCGACGGAAAAAGAAAACACGAAACGGCGTGCGAGAAGGAAAGAATGCAAGGAAGAGAGTGCAAGAGCAAGAGAGAATGAGAAGGTATTTCCATACGATGAACGTGTATAGCCAGACCCTATTGGAAACTGATTTACGCTTAAGACGTCCAACCTTCGCCCGTTTTCTTTGCCTGCAGACACCAGTGAACCTTGATCCGCGAACACGGTTTTTCTTTTCTTTTATTATTGTACGGAGACACGTAACGAGCATTTTCCCCGAACATCACACAAACCGATTCGATCGCCAACGGCAGCCTCCGATCGGTCGAATCTCAAACACGATCGACGCGTGTTCCAGATAAACGATGGAAAATTCGACCTTCCACTTTCCGTATTTTACCGAACTTTCGAATAGAACGTTCACGGTTAAGTTACTGTCGGATTTACCTTCGAGGGTAACAGATCTCGTCGTTAACGCTGCGCGCGCGCACGCGTCAATCGAATCACGATTTTTTAGCTCGAAATCGATCGAGATGCAGAGAATCGACCGTTACGAGCGCTCCTTCCTCGCAACGGTGCGGCGGTTTCCATTTCCTTGTTTTCGCGCGTGAAAGCCCCCTGTTTTGTAAGCAACGTTACCGATACCGCGGCAAGCCGTAACACCAGCGATTGTAACTCTTAATTCCTTGTAGCCCTATAGTATAATATTTTTCTTTCCTTCTTCTTCTTCTCATTTCTTTTCAGATTATGCGCGAGTAAGCACAAACGTTTGAAAGAAACTGTATAAGATATGTAGACATATATTTGAAACTTGAGTTATATATTTAACATGAATACTATTTAATATATGATTCAAGCTTATAATAAACGGGTTGTATAGAAGTATTGTTAGTAACGTTTCTTTTTCACCTTTGTAACACCTGCTGTCCGCTTCTGTCTACCATCCCTCGTGTTCCTTTCTTCCAGCGTTGATTTCACCACCAGACTCGGTACATTTGCCAAAATATATTCAAGTAACTGAGAAGATAGGTTTTGGATCGAAGGTAAGTTAACAATTTGTAACTTTATTTTTGATAATAAACGGTTTAAGATGAAATGTGAATACAGAATATTATGTATAGAATCACTTCGGAATAAAATAGTTCGGTATTAATTATGGAAAAATTATTCCAGTTGACAAACTTTGACAGGCTGTTTGGTCCGCTTAAACCGTTTATTAATTGAAGCAAAAACGGAATGTTTAATAGTTTTTAATTTGACTACGTCTTACAAATTTTTACCGGTTCGAATAAAAAAAAATATATTTGATCCTAACGTTCAGTTATAAGCGGATATCGAAAGAGTTATTGAATTTGTTTAATGGGTTTCATTTTAAGACACGTAAAAGTTTTTAAAAATAAAAATTTGAATTCCAAAATGAACACATACCTTTTTAACGACTAATATTTCTAATACACTTAATGTCGTAATATCGAGAAAAAGTTAATATTTTCGTTAAACGTTTCGACCTGTTTCTTTGATTCCCTTTCGGTGTACAAGAAATTCAAATAATCTACGTAATTAAACAAATCGATATTTTGTTCGCCGACATAAAAGAAGTTCTCATTTTGTGTTTCGCGCGTGAAAGCCCCCTGTTTTGTAAGCAACGTTACCGATAAGCGGACAGATTTTACATCGTAGCAAGTTGTAAATATTGTAATAAGTAATCAATTTGTACAAGAAGAACTAAACGCCCATAAATTAATGCGAAAAAGAAGATATTTATAATCGATAACCCATTAATATTAATAATTTCACAAAATACGTTGTTATAAGATGCTTACTGTTTTTATACATTAAAATACGAAAATGAACGTATACATTTTTATTATACAAGATAATCGATACTTGGTTTTCTTTCTATAACAATTGTAGGAGAAATATTAATTAAATTTGATTTAAAAAGTGTTAATGTATTTACAATCAATTATTGCTGATATTTTTGGTATAAAGTAACCCACGTTTAGAAAGTTTGGTGTATAAAGTAGGTTAAAATTCGTGGTAAGACTGTATAAAGCATTTCATCCTTGTGAAAAATAAGTGAAAAGAATGTAATTTTTTCATAAGAAATTCCATTTTGAACAATATCGAATTTAGAGGTATATAGAGTATTGTAAGAAGAAAGAAATAACAATCTCGGTTTAAGGGGAATGTGGACAGCGTTGAGGAATTTTGCCTTACGAAGGTAAACTGTACCTCTGTGTGTCTGACTATAATGTCTGATCCAATACAGTCGCACAGGTCTTTTCTTCCGCAAAATATAGATACAGATTCTGGACTGCCTCAATGCCCTGTCATTTATAGTAGATTTAAACCTGACAATTTAATTAGATAGTTTAGACAGAAAATACACGAAAATAGTACGATTAAAAATTGATTAAATAATATCTTCGATACCATAAAAGCACTTTAGATTAGCATTCGTGGATGTACTTCGTGAATATAAATCGAATAAACATGTTAGTTATGAATGAGCTTTCAAAAAAGTTAAAGTTGATAAGGTTAAAGTTCAACCATGAGTGATAAAAGTAGTTTAAAATTTTGAAAATCTGTTTCAATCGTTAAAGGTGTCATTTGTCATCTTGCGAAATAAATTGCAAATATAATAAAAATATATTTGATAATTTGTATTTAACTCTGATGTATATGTTTGTTACGAAGATACTGAAGTGTAATATTTCAGGATTTTTATCGAGTTTACTTTGTCGTGATACACAAATAATCGAAAAAATGTAACTTTCCATTAAATGTACTGACGTGTTCATTGTGCGAGCTCTTGGTACAAATTTTTTACAAAATTCAATGCTAATTATAGAATCCATTACTGCTATGCTGGTAAAATACTTTCTTTTACGTTGAATGTATTGCTTTAATTTTATTGCAATTTTATTACACATTTAGACACATTATTAATACATTTTTACGAAAATCCTTTTAAATGTAAAGGATGATTAATCGTTGAACGATGAAAATGATAATTATGCGTAAAAATATTTGTGCTCAACGTCGCTAAGAATTCTAACAACAAGATTGTTTAGAAAAATGAAGCAATGTAATATCGCCATCGTTGGTTTCTTCATTTTAAACATCGTCTTCGGAATATTATTGGTGTACAATTTTTGCGTATTATTATTAGATTCAGCTTGCACGATGAAGATTTATTTTCCATCTCAATTATAAATATATTTGCGAAGATAATAGGAGAAAGATAATAGTAGTGCTAGCGAAGCTAGCTTCCATGTATTGGGTTGTTCGAAAAGTCATTTAGTTTTCCAAAATGGAGAATATGTAATTTAATAAAATGTTTTACACTCTAAAAAAATCGTGTTTCATTTTCACCAAAGGAAACGAAATGACCTTCCGAACAACCTAATAGAATGCAAAATTAAGTTTCGTGTCTCGTTACGCACCATCTTGTACGTAAAGTATCATGCAACGAACGTAAAACAACTAACGGAGAAGATAAAAATGACACGCGTGCGTACTATCCAGTGTAGACAAGCATAAGATTTCTATTTCTCGGGAACTAGGATTCCGGAGTTACGTTCGAAACTTTCAAGATTTCTCGCGACTTTCGAAGCCTTTAAAGATCTTCGCAATTCCAGTAATATTCCGTACGATCCCGAAACTTTCCGAGTCGTCGATTTGCTCGAAAACTTTATTCTCATTTTTGTCTTTATCGGGCTCGATTTCGACGATCGAGGACTGAACAGATACTGAACAGATGTCATTTGAATCAGAAACAGCTACCGTCGATTATAAAGAAGTCATCGGTAAGCTACCGATAATTATCAATTTATCGACACTACGATCAAAATATTCGTAATTTTAATATTAGGCACTCTCAGAAAAAATATTTTACATTGGAAAACTTCAATAATGTATTAAGTTTTGTCATCGTTCTAATACCAATTGTATTGATACGACGCGAAATGCTTCTTACATCCACGTTTGACGTCGTCATAGTTGGTGAATAAATTTCTGCTAGAAATTGCGCCAAAGCACACAGTACACCGAGAAATTAAAACGCAATTGAATGCAAGATATATTTTCTTTGATGCAGTAGCTACAGTTTAAGGAGGACGTTATCCACGCTGCAGCAAAAATACATATAAAGAAATAAGTATAAAAGTAAGGAATTACTTTTTCCAACTTTATTGTCAACATTTTTGAGTGGACGCGATAGAAATAATTTTATCTTATATTCAAATTTGTCCTATAATAGACACAAGATGCGCAATTAAAGAAGTATCATCCTATATAATATCCTGTATAAAATAATCCTATATAAAGTATCATTGAGTTGATCGAAAAGTCGTTTCGATTTGTTTTGGTGAAAATGAAACACGTTTTTTTTAGTGTATAAATATTTTATTAAATTATATATTCTTCATTTTGGAAAACTAAATGGCTTTCCGAACAACCTAATATTTTCTTCGTAAGGGATCTCTACTCAGTTTCGACTAATTTCGACAAATTTCCAACAGGTGTGTCAATCGCGCTTCTCTCGCGCCTTGTATTCTTACACGCAATCATTCCCTTTCATTCTAATCCTTAACCTTTCTCACTCCATGCACCTGATCACGTTCACCAAAAATTCTTCAGTCTGGCGTGATCTCAATTACTCGTCTTTCGCACCTTAGTTCGTACATCATTCGCTCGTCTATTCCGAACACTTCGCATTTCTTTCGAACCACACAGACCATCCGTTCCCACGTATTATCACATAAAAAATCAAAAACACAATATGTCATTCGTCGTCTAAGTGTGGCGATTGTTCCACAGATTGTCTACAGTCCGTATTTTTATTTTGCATTAATATTGTATAGATAACATTCATTTTATGTTCCTTATTTTGCATTTTATGTATGCAATTGTGAATCATTCAAATCTAGAATCGCAAGATCCTTTCTCAAACGGTAGACGATAGTCGGTACTTTTTTGACTGTCTACTTATTTTGTTTACCTATATATGCGCCGTGTTATTTTTTTCGTTAAAAAGCCATGGAGATTGTCTCTGGACTGCGTCATTCACCTGAACTTCGAAAACATTGCTCTACCCGAAAGCAATGTTTTGCTCCAAAAATTCTGAGCAGCCATTTCCTATTCTGTCTTGAGCAGAGTATAGTCGTTTCTACTCTCAGGTGAAAATTTTTACACTGGATTGAAATAACAGTACCACTCCGATCATTGTTTATGTTTACTCTGTTCGAGATCAAATTCGCTACCGGCCTCGCTTTCAGGCGAATCGGCAGTCCCGATCTTATCATTTGAATGCGAGTGCTTCTATATTCGCTGTCTGTTGTAGATTGTCTGAGCACATTGGTATAGTTACATGACATTAAAGGACATGCATTCGCCTGGGAATCCTAGCAGCTAACCATGTACGAAGTTGTCTCGGTTCAAGATGAAAATCTCGATCCACGTCGCTTTCATGCGAATTGCCGGTCCCGACTTCCTTACACGAAAATGGGAACTACTGTACCAAGTTCGACCGCTTTTAACGACTATATTATTAATATAGTTCGCTTTCAAGTCAAAATTTTTACCAATTTGTCTTTTGTAGGTTGTACTAATCGTTGCAAGTTTCTTCGGAATAATTGTTTTGTTCAAATGTATCTCGTGTGTTTAATTTTATATAAGATCCATTATAGTATCCATGTTGTGATCCATAGCAATAAGAATACGACAATTTTTATGCTTTTTCTCGTACACTCAATGCGAAAAGCTCGTTAGTTAGCTAAAGCAAAGTATAGATACCAGTTTTCTTCTCTGCATACGTATATTTTGTTGGAGAATCGTCAATCAGTGTCGCGGGGAAGAATGGCGCATTGTAGTATAAAACGAAAAGAAGGTAAGAGGTTTCGTAGGGTCGAGAGACAGGAAGGAAGATTTGAAATGGAACTCTTAAGTGCAAACGTACCTTTTCTCTCTATGTTCACTATGTATGTACGTATACATTGAGTAGGTGTGTGTAGATATCTGAGCCTATGGTGTCGGGCTGTAGATTTTTCTAATAAACTTGTAAAATCCTTCTTACTTTGACGCGTTACCTACCAATTTCTATGTTCAATGTTGAATTTCCAATACCATCTAAAGACAATACAACAAAAATCATCACTGGTAACTGTACACACACACACACACACACACACACACGCGCGCGCGCGCGCGCGCGTCTTTGTCGATTCTTCTAGAACATCAGGGTAACTCTCTGAATAATCTGATAACTGTAGGTCTAGTAGTTAAACATGATAAAATCGAAATAACTACACAAATACATAGTGCAACAAGTAGCAACTATAAACTATGACATAAATGTCTAGGTCATGTTAGTAAAAGTAAATTTCTGGAATTGAACAATAAGGAAACTAAACTAAAGGAAACGTAGAACTAGTAAACGAAATTAAAGTTGTTGTGGACCTTTGCTGATTTTCTGTTAAGCCTATGCGTCGAAAACAGTTTGACGCTAACCAAATGTATCACAAGTGGTCATCTTATGCGTTTTCAGGGAAAGTTTTCTTTTCCTTGGAATGCATAAGAAACACTACACGTGTTTTCTTTGAGGACTTCCGAAAAATGGATAGGGCAAAGTAGATTCTTTTCGACCATCAAAGTGTTTACTAGACTACAGCTCGCACGAGTAACTCGACAGACCCTCGTTTTTATTACTCACTAGTTAATAGATGTAAGTACCATTGTTTAATAAACGTCTTATTTACTTCCGCAAAGCAATTTATTCATCACCATACCTAGACATATCCTTAAACAGTTAATAACAATTTGTATGAATCTTTCATTAAAGGCAAACAAACGCGTTTACCATTTAACGTAGTTAAAGATAAAGATTATATAAAAAGGCCATTAATAATAGTACATTCAGACGTCTGTGGCACGATTATTTTTTCTACGATAAATAACAAACATTATTTCGTCACACTTATTGACTAGTTTACTCACAATTTTGTGATATACCTAACGACAAATAAGTCAGAGTTCTTTACAATATTTAAATATTATGTAGCAAAACGTGAGCACACTTTAGTTTAAAATTAGTTAGTTTGTATTGTGATAATGATAGAGAATATCTGTCGAATGAGATGAAGAATTACTGCGGTCAAAAAGGTATATCAGCTATCGTTTAATCGTTTCACAAACACCCCAGTTGAATGGTGTAACGGAGCGGATGAATCGAACCATAACAGAGAAGCCTCGAGCAATGATAGTTGGTAAATGTTTGAATAAAGTTTTCTGGGGTGAAGAAGTTCTTACCGCTACATACTTAATAAACAGAACCTCAACCAGAGCGGTGAAATTAGATAAGATACCGTTTGTATTATGGTACGGTAAGAAACCACAAATAAATTATTAGAGAGTTCTCGGTTCCACGATATTCGTAGATAATAAAACCAGTAAAACAAAATTTGATGAAAGATCGTAGAAAGGAATACTGGCAAGATACGAGTGTAAAGTTTGGCACGTGGAAAGAGAAAAATATGTCGTGAGAGACATAATTGCAGATCAAACAAATTTCTTAAAATCTAGGCTAGGAATAAGAACCAAGGGGGGTAATTCTGGAAAATCTAGAAACGAAATTGATGTTTCTGATTTTCAATGTCAAAATCAATTGTAGAGTTTAAGCAATTTAATAGTAAGAAATCAAATGCTATAAATTTAAGAAATTTTGGGAATGAAACTGATGTCGGTCAAAATCAGTAGAAAGGTGAAATACATCTGACGATAAGTCAGATGAATTGAGTTCTGAAAGCTTAAACAATCCAAACGACATCTTTTTTACGAAAATGAAAATGAAATGCAGGATGGTAGGTCTTCTTCTCGAATTAACATGAACAATGCAGATAACCAAGTTAATAAAAGAATATTATCAGAACCCAAAAGGAGTGATCGAATTAAAAGACGTTCAAATATTTAACGCCGGACAAATATTTAATGCTCAGTCAATAATGTGTAAAATTTTCAATCTTTGCAAAGTGCGATCAAAGAGAAAATAAATTCTCTCTTAATTATTAAAACGTGGACCATAGTACCGAAACCTGAAAATAAAAAAATTGTTGACTGTAAATGAGTATCCAGAATTAAAATCCATGAGAAAGGGAATCTATTTAAATATAAAACGCGCTTAGTAGCAAAGAGGTTTAGCCGAAAATATTTAATAGATTATAATGAAACTTTTGCAAGAGTTGTCAGAATTTCCAGCTTCAGATGTATCATTGCATTTGCAAATTAGTTTGATTTATTAATATATAGCATGGATGTTAAGACAGCGTTTCTAAATGGTAAACTAAAGGACAAAATTTACATGAAAATTCCTGTGGAAGTTAATGGTAGGAATAACCAAGTGTACAAACTAAATAAATCCATATATGGATTCAAACAAGCAGCAAGGTGCTGGCTTGAAGAATTTGAAAATGTTTTAAACAAAAAGGTTTTGAAAGTTCTCCAGCAGATCGTTGTATTTATATTTAGAATAAAGAGAATTTGTCAGAAAATATATATCTAGTATTATATGTAGATAATCTCATGATTGCAACAAGAAACATGGAAACAGTGACCAGTTTTAAGAACTGTTTAATGAATAAATTTAGAATGGTCGACTTGAACGAAATGAAATTGTTTCTAGGAATTAAGGTTAGTAGAGAAACAGGAACAATAACTCTAGTTGAAAATGCGTATATAAGGTCAGTGTTGAGTAAATTTACAATGTACGATTGTAAACCTGTAGCAACTACTCTTAAAAGTAAAGTAAATTATGAAGCGTTAAACTCACTTGAAGAGTATAATGCATCTTGTCGGAGTCTTATTGGTTGTATGATAATATAGACAAAATATTTGTCTCATTGATGCATGCGATGGTATGTACACATCCTGATCTATGCATAGCAGTAAATGCATTAAATAAGTATACAAATGATAACGATGAAAACTCTGCAAGTGCCTTAAAAGAGTTTTAAGGTATTTGAAAGGAACGATGGATATCAAAGTAATGTATATCAAAGCACAGTACAGTGACATTTTGACGGAATATGTTGACTCAAATAGGGGAGGAGATGATACAACTGACAGAAAAAGTACCACAAGTTATTTATTTAAACTGTATGAAAAGTATACCATATGCTGGAATCTGTAGCAGTTTCGAGCAATGAAACTGAATATATGGGTTTATTCGAAGCAGTGAAAGAAGCATCGTGGCTAAAATCAGTAGCAAAAAGCATAAAATTAGATATATTAAAACCTATTGTAACTTATGAGGACAATACTAGTTGCGTCAGTATTGCAAATAATCCAACAAGCTTTAGAAAATCAAAGCATATTGACGTAAAATATCATTTTACAAGGGAACAGGTAAAAATTAAAGTGATAAAATTAAAATATATAATATTTCCACAGATCAACAACTGGCTGACGCAAAAACTAAGCCATTTCTCAGAACCAGATTCGTGGAAATGAAAATCGAAATGGGTGTAGTATAATTAAAAATTAAATGTAAAATTGTCTGATCACGATTTTGCTGGGATTTCCCACAATCCCTACCAACAAATGTTGGACCATATATATATATATATATATATATATATATATATATATATATATATTTTCCCAAAAATAGAAAAATAAGGAAGGTATATCATTAGTATTGAATTATTTCCAATACCATCTAAAGATGATACAACAAATATCATCTCTCTCTCTCTCTCTCTCTCTCTCTCTCTCTCTCTCTCTCTCTCTCTCTCTCTCTCTCTCTCAGAGAGTCACTCAGAGGTATTCTTCATATGTAGCACCTTACGGTAACTGAGCTAGTTTTATTTAATAAAATTTTTACATGGTATAATTCGTCGAAAAATATTTGACACGTATTCTTTTTATCTGTTATTATCTAGGGGATGAAATCAATTCTCAAAGTTGAGGGCGAAAAAACATTTTCCTCGATACTTCGAAAATGGTGAGACCTAGAAAAAAGTTGTTCAAACAATAGTTGCGTACTTGAATAATAAATTTAAGCTCTTAAACCGTTTTGCAAAGCATCAATTTTTTTAAACAATATGTTAAAAAATTTGCCTTTATAAATTTCAAAAATTATCTTTATAAATTTGCCAATACAAACTATGTACCAATATGGAAAATACAGGTATCTTTAAAAATTTTTATTTGATCCTTTCAATAAAAATTAGCGTTGGTACAATAAAATCAGCTTCAATGTGGAACGCAAATTTTTGGAGCATACGCGACCAGTTGTAAAAATATTATGATACAGTACCTGTTTATATTATGGACACGTATTGTTAATTAGTCCTTGCCTGTTAAAACTTGTCGCCACAGATAGGAACGGTCCACGGTATTGTTTCTGATTGAAAAGGTAGGGAAGACTTTTATAACAGCAAGATCGAAACTATACTGGAAAACACACCTGAAAACTCTATAACTATTTTTAAATATTCCTTATGTTCGTTTTATTTCTACAAATGTGCTATTTCAGAAAAGCGCTAACTTTATTGGGTATGGCATTAAATCTTTCAAACTGTTTTGAAATTCATGGTATAATGTCATAAAGTGACTGTCTTGTACGTTTGTAAAAATTGAGTAGCTCTGGAAAGACTTGATTTTAAAGTATCAGTTCTACTGCAGCTATACCTGAAGATGTGTAAAAGTATGATACATACAAACTTTGCTACATTTTTCGTATGTATAATATTTCAAGGAATCGTCATCAGAACGAGATTATCGACACTTGTGTATTACTGTATGGGTGTAAGCTAAAGTTCTTTGTGTGGAAAATTATCCGTGTCCTGTGATATAATGGTATATTTTTAATAGAGAAATGAAAGTCAATCCAATTAATGTAATTAATATTTTAATGGAAGCATATAATTACGAAAATGACACCGAAGGTGATAGTAATGCTAAAGAAATTGAGTTGGCACAAAATATTATTGATTGAACAGATAGTTAGAAACTGGCTAAATTTGCAGACATAGAAGTAGAAAAAAAATTGGGATTCGACGTTTTCCAGAGCTACCAAATTGTGTTTATAAACGTACAACATACCAATACCTTCATGGTATTAGCACCCAATAAAATTAGCACTTTTCTGAATTAGTACATTCATTGAAATAAAACAAATATAAAGAATCTTTAATAGTAATTATAGATTGTTTTCAGGTAATTGTATTTTCCAGTGTAGTTCCAATCAAAAAGAATATCGCGTACCATTTCTATTTATGGCGACAACTTTTCACAGTCAATGACTAATTAACAATACGTGTCCATAATATAAGCAGATACTGTATCATATATTTTTACAATTGTTCGCGTACGCTCCAAAAATTCGCGTTCCACATTAAAGCTGATTTTATTTTACCAACGCTAACTTTTATTGAAAGGATCGAATCAAAATTTTAAAATATACGTATTTTCCATATTGATCTATAGTTTATATTGGAAAATTTATAAAGATACGAAACAATGAACTGTGTAGAAAAAGTATAAAGAATGGGCATTTTTTAACATATTGTTGAAATAAATGGATATTTTGCAAAACAATTTGGGAGCTTAAATTCATTATTAAAAAATAGGCAATTATTGTTTAAGCAATCGTTTCTATGTCTCATCATTTTTTAAATATCGAGAAAAATGTTTTTTCGCCCCCGACTTCAACACTGATTTCACCCTCTAGATATGGATAAGTTTTAAGCCTTGTTTCTTATTTGAGTCTTGTTTTTTCCAAGTAAGAGAAAGACAAGATTGGAAAGAATTCAGTGGCGAAGCAAATCATTCGTGGATCAAATCCAGACCTAACTCGGACCATTCTCGAGTCTCTTAAAGATTTCGTTCGATGTCTAATATCCCGGAGCGGTGTGATCAGGATCGAAGGTCTCAAACAACTACCTATCGTTCACGTAGTGTAACAATAAAACTCTCCACGTAGTAACTCGTTAGAGAGAACGCGAATAAGATGGTCCCACGCTGATTGATTCACGGACGGCGATGGAAATGCAAATTGTTTTTTTCCACGGACGCTCGAGTAACGTCGGGCTGTAAATTGGCATTGACACCGGTCGAGAGGAACGTCGAGCGGTTATCGAGGACGCGAAGAAAGGACGATGAGGATCCGTAACGCGCGTCGCGACGGTCTGCTACGGAAAAGAAAGCTGTCACAAGGTTGAGAGAGAGAGAGAGAGAGAGAGA
Organism: Ptiloglossa arizonensis; assembly: GCF_051014685.1. Taxonomy (NCBI): domain Eukaryota; kingdom Metazoa; phylum Arthropoda; class Insecta; order Hymenoptera; family Colletidae; genus Ptiloglossa; species Ptiloglossa arizonensis. The sequence continues at coordinate 4,819,844 of NC_135054.1, read as the reverse complement.
GATATTCTTTTCCATTTAATTAGGGGCGCAAAGAAGTCGCGTGATTCGCGGACCGGTGACGCGTGTGTGCCACGGCAATATGGCACCCTCGTCCATGGAGATTCTTAATTAAATTCTCGCTGCTTTCTCGGCCCGGTCGCGGAGCCTATAGAACTCCATCGGAGTTTTTTCATCCACGGCGCGTTTCGCTCCGTGTCGGGAAGTAGAGCGTTTGGGAAGAACTCCTCCTCTCGTTCCGTCGCTACAACTCTCTCAACTCCTACCCTTCTTTGCCGACTTCACGGTGGACCGGCAACCACGGATTGCGTTCAGCCTGCCCCGAGTATCGTTCGCCGCAAACCGAGCTTTATTCTAATCTGCAACGCGCGATCCTCTTCCGCTGCAAAACAATTAAGGGCTGCCGTCTAGCTTTCACCCGGTTTTTCTCGTTTCCTTTCCGTTCCACTTCACCCTTCTGTTCGTTTTCTGGGCAATCGTCTCCCCGATTGCGGTTAGTGTCGCGGCTGTGGACGGGGAACGAAATTAACCATTGCCTCGGTGGCTGGTGACGTGTTGTTTCGTACACTGCGACGATTTGTTTCGAGCATTTAGCTCTCCTCTTCATCGTTTCTTTGTTTCTTAAGAAAGCTTGGATATGGTACAAATGTAAGTCCACGAGACGAGCACGGAGGATAAAACTGTTCCTTTCTTCTGGAATTCCTTTTGAAATTTGTGGAAACTATTGCTGACAGTAGTAACAATATTTTAAGAATAAACCAGTAAACCATGATATGTGTGTGTGTGTGGGTGTGGTTACCACAAATTACAAAAGAAATTACAGAAGAAATGAACAGTTTTATCCTCCATACTCCTCTCATGGAGGAGTTCTCCATACTCCTCTCATCATGTATGCATATATATATAACATTCTTCAAACACCTATTGGGAGAATATTCCGCGGACAGATATTCTGTCAGAACAAATCTGCAAGTAATAAGATCGTACATTGAATGCACATATTTATCATTTATTCGTTTGTGTAACCATTGTCGCATCCGTTTAAGATCTTTCGTTGGGTTTATTCATTAAGAAATACGCTATAGTTAATTGAAACATTCCACGCATATGTGTACGATGAAAGCAGGAAGCCGTGGGTGTAGCTTCGGATTCCGAGCCACAGTACAGTCGAGTAGTCATCGTTCTTCGTGCCTCGTATAAAAATCAAATACGCGTACAATAGTTGTATCTTTATAAACACTGAAGTAAAGAACTCTGTATTTAAAAATTTTCTCACGCGATATTCCTGTCAAGATCAAACAGAAACTACTGCAGACTGTATTAAAAATGTAAGATACAAAAATACTTCAAAATAATCCTTAAGGTCACAAATGCAGTGAAAAGTGTCGATAGTGAACAATTCGGTGGAATTAGTTACTGTGGTTCAATTTTTAATGGGAATTATCCAATGGAAAAATTGCCTATAATTCAGAAATAGAATAAGTGTTTATATGGATATTATTCGCTACTTTTGTGTGTCAAATACACATGTCAAACTCCGCCTCACTGGTGATGATACTTCCAATATACTTCTTGCATTTTTTTTTCTCTTTAGCTTCCTCTTCCAATTCCTCTTTCGGCCAGTTTTTACGAAATTAATATATACCGTTTGATGCATTGATTTTTGATTATTTAAGATAAAATCTGCACAATGTATTCATCGCTTCGAGAGACTCAAGATGCAAACGAACATCTGTCGATCTTTCATCGGTCATCGAGTTGTTCCTTTCGACCCATCCCTGAACATAATCTCTGAAAAAGTAACCAACTGTGGCGTATTGACTCTCAAAATTCTGAGGAAGTCTTAATACAGCAATTCTCGCTTTCAAATGACAATTTTCACACCGAATTCAAGTATCGTCATCATTAACACCCTTCCCTCTCCTCTTCGTATTTATGTTAAATACAACCAGCGGTCACAGGCGAGAAGATGCTCGTTAGCCTCAGTTCTGTCAATCGTGATATTCTCTCTTTCTCCACTATGATGTATCTGATTCCTCGTCTAGTCATTTATCGACCATGAAGGACTAGTATAATCACTTGGCTAGTTTCCTACAGAGACACGTGTAGGAAGTAGTCAATTATTAGTCGCGTTGCACATGCAATTATAAAACGCATTACTACCAAAGTATACCGTTTTCAACATTACAAAACGACAGACCATCCCTTCCCATATTTCTATATACACGAGTGTCTCGTTCTTCGGACTGATCTTGGTACCAAATAGATTCGCGACAAATCCTAGAAACAACCAACGAATGCCTCTATCGGGAACAGTCGAATTTACTTTCAAATTGTTACATCTATTCTCTTCGTATCTTTAGCTATTCCAAGATAGTCGTACTATCTGTTATTCTTTTTATTTTCTTTTTCTTCACCCTAATACCCCTAATCTTAACGCATAGTTTCTTTAATTTTATTTCTTCTTCTATTTTTATATTTACATTTAACTACTTTCATATCTTTACTTTCATACTTTTATATATCAATTTTTATTTATATATCTTACTCTACCTTTATATCCATTTCCTGTATCCATTTACTTTATACTTCTCGAATGATTCGGCGATACCAATTGTGTCATTCGAATGCGACAATTATTGCACCCGCTTCTTGTTAAAGAACAGACAAAATTTACCTTGTACGTTTAAAAATTCTGATTACCTCCCTCTTTGTTAATTCTCCGTTTCAATCGATCCCTCGTTTCTTTTCTCCCTTTTTATACATTTTTAACGGTAAATCCGGAACGCGGCGGTACAGTTTAATCGTCAATTTTTTAATCCGCGGCAAACGCGATTAAAACCGCGCCGAAATTTTAACGAAAGACATTACGAGACCAAAATACACACTCCATCCGTTCGTTATCATCAACAACGATTGTACAACCAAAGTCATGAAAATATCGGGTGCTCTCGAACGATTACGAAGACAAACGGTTGGATGGAATGAAAAAATATTTTCCGCGGAAAGGGAGCACGCGAAGCGCGCGCGTCCGCGGCCGCGGCCGCGAGCGGTGCAAACGCGCAGAAAATGTGTAATGATAGTAAACAGAGCCGCGCGCAAATATTTTGATGGAGCAACGAAGACGTTCAAATACTTCGGAGAACGTATTCCGTCTTGGCTTCCGTGGAAAGCATCAATATGCATAAGGGTCTGGGGGGCTTGCTTTACACTCGAAATTCAGTCGGATACTTCCTTCGCGAGCTATAATGAACTATGAATTATGAATCGGCCTGGCGAAGGATCGTCTGCGTACTACCTGGTGACAATGATTCGTGCCGCGTCAGGGGAAAGTCATCGAGTCCAGCTACCCTTTCTTCTCCACTGTTTACTTCTAAAGTCCTAGCCAAGTAGACTGTCCGGTCAAGGACACTTTCCTACCGAACGAAGACCGGAGAAATCTTTCACTCTGTTCTTTTCGATGTCGCGACAGGCCTTGGATATCTTTCGTGGCGATGTCAAAAGACCTACCATTTTGTAAAGAAAGACACCATGCTGGTTTGTGCTCTCTGTCTCTCTCTCTCTCTCCTTAAAAAGACCTCAAAGTCCTTGACCGGACAGTCTACTCGACTACGACTTTAATTATCGCGTAGCTGAGACGCGAGATGGCGTTGTTGCATTGTGTAACGTAAAGTGACTAAATGTCCAAAGTAAATAAATGTAGACGCCATTTTCTCGCGACACAAGTGTGCGTGATTGAGATATTACAATTTCACGAGTGCAAACAAATTTTATTATCCAAGTATACGTATACGTGTAAATCCAGATAATTTTACAGAACGGGTACGAATTGAATATAAGAAAAAACTGAGAACCTAAATTAATTAAAATAATACAAGAAACAATGTTTGTAACGTCCCTGTTCCAATTTCATTTAAATTTGCAAATATATATTCAATATAAATGCGCATAAATTCAATATAAAGTCGGGAGAAAACTTATTATTTTCGTTCATAGAAATTATATCATCGGCTTACTATCGCAACAAATTGAATGTAGTATCTCAGTGTGGAAGTTTTCTATTATATTCTGTATTATTTATTTCTTATAAATGCATCTACAGTATCAAAATTTTAATATAGAATTCGCTTTCCCCATTGAGGGAAAATGTTACATTTCGACCTGTAAAACTTGGCATTTGAGAGCATCTGATACAAATATTTCATAGATACATTTAGAATGTACATAGAAAATATAAACAGAATTGAATAAAATTGCAATTTTTAGAAACTAAACGAATGTCGCTTTTGTCGCACATAAGATATTTTAGAAAGATTAATTTGCTTAGAAACGACTAGCTTTTTGAGAAAAAAGAAATTAAACGCACTGACAAAAATTGTGTGGAAAGAATTCGTACTTGATTGATTTTTCGATCCCTACAGAATACGTAACTCTAATTTCTTCGTAGAATTGTACTCACAGCACCCAGACATAATTAATCGGTATGAAAGTAAGGAGGATAGCAATGGTTTTACACATTTATATTCCACGATACGTGTGCATTTAACGTTTATCGATCGCAGCGCACCCTATGGAATGTGTTCTAAGTACTTAGAAGCATACATCGAAGTAGAAAACTTAGTCGGATCTGGTCTTTCCCCTCTCACGGCACGAATCACTATTGTCGGGTTGTACTCTGATTGTCCTTACGATTGTTCAATTTAACAGACGACCTGTGCTCTGCTGTGAATTAACAAACACATTGTTCCCGTTACAGTTATAACCGGTGGCCCGTTATTATGTAAATATTTTGCATCGCGGAGCAGTAATCGAGGATCTATTAAATCAGCTCGCGCTGGGTTAATTATATTGAAATTGCCGTCGTTTGCCCCTTGCCCCCCAACCCCCCTCGCTTTGATTTATCAACGAATCCACGGAAGCCACGAAAAATTTTCACCAACAGCTTTCACTCCTTTTTTCGATTTCCGCCTCTTCCTTTTTTCCCGTCGACGCGTTTACACGCTTTCACACGGAGCCTGTAATCTCGCCCATGAGGAGACAGGTTAACGTGCAATTGTGGGTTACACGAGAAAGTAAAGAAGAACGATATTAATTATAAAGTGGGAGCTGTCCTTTAATTCGAGATTTGTTCTTACAAAAATTTACGCGATGCGTTATATACAAAATTTCAACTTTAAACACGAGTTTACCGTAATTATAGACACCTTGTAGTTAAGATATTTAACACTAGATTTACCAAACAATCGAAATGACTGGCTTCGACAGCTTTTACAAAGAAAATTGTTTTAAATTCCATAGCATATTTTCAAAAGGCGTTATGACTTTTTCTATTTTATAGATACAATTAATTGCATAAGTTTCACTTTTTCCTCAATCATCGACTTTCCTGAGCCACGTATGAGGAACACTTTAATACCCATACCTAAATCTATCGGTAGTTCTAGTGTTAACTATAAATCGCTATTCTTGAATTTGTGGCAGAGTGATTATTACTAAAATTTTTGTCCATTTCTCACTACTTTTGTACATTTTCATACCAAAAATCAAATAATCAACAGTGACTTGGTTGAATAATGCGAAAGATCAACAAAAGTGTTCGATAACTATGACATGGATTATTATTGGCGTATTTACCTTAGTCATTGTCTTGATGCAAAGGCTAAGCTAAGATTTAATTTGGTAATATTTAGCGCAGTATGAGTTTATGTGCTATTTTAATGTTATAGTGACTATGAATTGCAAGGTGAATTATGCGAATGTGTTGTATAAAATGTTGCAATATCGTGCACACATTTTGTTCTATAAATATCTGTAGCTTCCAAAAGTTAATGTTACCCATGTATAAAATATGTTCATAATTCTTTCATAATTTTCAGATATTAAAAAGGAGTTCAGTATGTTCTAATATATGTTTATAAAAATTATAAAATCAATTACAGAAAAGTAATCAATTACAGTAAGATTTTACTTCAAAAACAAAAATATGTTACGTTAGTTATTCTCTAATAATTCTGTTCGGTAAACGCAGAATATGCTCATCTACTAGTTACTGGTAAATTAATTACAAATTATTTCGTAAAGTATGTATTATAAATAAGTTACACATGTGTTATCACAAACACGTTTAACTTGGATTGACCTTCTATACCATCAGTTGATAAAGGTGGAATAGCACTGGAGACTGTCGGTATGCGTTTATTGAAACTATTATACCATGGTAAGATACAGACTAAACATGCGATAACTAATTTCAGAAACGAAACGAAACAAGATAATGTCGCGTCGCGACTCGTTGCAGAGGTAAAATCAGTTTTCTAATTGCACTCGGTCGGTAGGAACCGTTGTTATTATTAATCAATTTGTCTACATGACTTGTGAGTCTACGTCTAACGTAGTTACACGTCAGGTCCTATATTACATTCACGTTATGAATTAGGAGATCGCGTTTGCGCTCAAAAAGGTCCCAACTCTCTTTATAATAATTTAAGGCTCCACCCAGACATTTCGTATACTGAACACAACGAAGATCGTTGGATGGGATATCTTTGGATTTTGTTGCTGCTGAAGTGAAATTTTCCCACAACAGAAACTCCCCGATCGAAGGTTTTTGAAAATCTTCAATCATCTTTTAGAACTTACATTTTTGCCCTAGGCGCGATATTTTTAACAGAAAACGATACAACAATATTTATCAAAAATAGAAACGAAAACGAAGTTTCGCAATTGTTTTTCAAGGCGTTAAGTATAATAGTTGTCCTCTCTAATGCCAACTCTGAAAAAGTTTCTAAATATAAGACTATGATTTTTATGATCGCTCGTAGTTGTGAGAGAAAACCCGCAATAGTGTAGTTAAATTCTTGTATAAAAATGAAATAGCCTATAGATGGATTCAGAACGTAAAATTAAAGTTTGAATAAAATTAATGAAGTATAACATACTATGTATTTTTTTCAAGAAATGGTACACACATGAGATTTAAAAGCGAGATTGCTTGATCTTGGAAGGATTTAGAAAATATTTGATCAACAGAAATTCTGCTACCCTCTAATACACTTCGTGATTTACACTGCCTTTTATTTTAACACTAGAACTACCGACGGTGAACGTATTATTATTTGTATCAAACCATACGATACGTATCTTCGAAGTCAGATGGAGAAAGGGCAAATTAATTTACGAGTACCATTAGTTGTCTATTTTAATAATTATCCATGAATATTGTAAGTAAAGACACCGTCAATAATTGAGTAATTTTAAAAAGAAGTTTGACACAAATCAACATGACCCTTTTGGTAGTTTTAGTGTTAAACAATCGTGATTTACACTGCCTTTTATTTTAACGCTAGAACTATCGACGGTGAACGTATTATTATTTGTATCAAACCAGACGATACGTATCTTCGAAGTCAGATGGAGAAAGGGCAAATTAATTTACGAGTACCATTAGTTGTCTATTTTAATAATTATCCATGAATATTGTAAGCAAAGACACCGTCAATAATTGAGTAATTTTAAAAAGAAGTTTGACACAAATCAACATGACCCTTTTGGTAGTTTTAGTGTTAAACAATCGTGATTTACACTGCCTTTTATTTTAACGCTAGAACTACCGACGGTGAACGTATTATTATTTGTATCAAACCAGACGATACGTATCTTCGAAGTCAGATGGAGAAAGGGCAAATTAATTTACGAGTACCATTAGTTGTCTATTTTAATAATTATCCATGAATATTGTAAGCAAAGACACCGTTAATAATTGAGTAATTTTAAAAAGAAGTTTGACACAAATCAACATGACCCTTTTGGTAGTTTTAGTGTTAAACAATCGTGATTTACACTGCCTTTTATTTTAACGCTAGAACTACCGACGGTGAACGTATTATTATTTGTATCAAACCAGACGATACGTATCTTCGAAGTCAGATGGAGAAAGGGCAAATTAATTTACGAGTACCATTAGTTGTCTATTTTAATAATTATCCATGAATATTGTAAGCAAAGACACCGTTAATAATTGAGTAATTTTAAAAAGAAGTTTAACACAAGTCAAATTGACCCTTTTGGTAGTTTTAGTGTTAAACAATCGTGATTTACACTGCCTTTTATTTTAACGCTAGAACTACCGACGGTGAACGTATTATTATTTGTATCAAACCAGACGATACGTATCTTCGAAGTCAGATGGAGAAAGGGCAAATTAATTTACGAGTACCATTAGTTGTCTATTTTAATAATTATCCATGAATATTGTAAGCAAAGACACCGTTAATAATTGAGTAATTTTAAAAAGAAGTTTGACACAAATCAACATGACCCTTTTGGTAGTTTTAGTGTTAAACAATCGTGATTTACACTGCCTTTTATTTTAACGCTAGAACTACCGACGGTGAACGTATTATTATTTGTATCAAACCAGACGATACGTATCTTCGAAGTCAGATGGAGAAAGGGCAAATTAATTTACGAGTACCATTAGTTGTCTATTTTAATAATTATCCATGAATATTGTAAGCAAAGACACCGTTAATAATTGAGTAATTTTAAAAAGAAGTTTAACACAAGTCAAATTGACCCTTTTGGTAGTTTTAGTGTTAAACACCCTCAAGAAGAGAGCCAGAGGATCGATGTTCCGCAGACCTGCCTCCTACCGGAGTTCCAAGATAACGAGTCATGGCCGTTTCAAAAGTTACGGTTAGAGGGCGCGAGGTATACATGATACGCAAACAACAGACGTTGCACAGGACATCTCAAGAACAACACAAATATTATGTAACGCGGAATTCCAAAATATTTTGCACAAAGGATATAACGGTTCCTATCCTATCCATAGAGACAGCTCTATAAACAGAGAAGAGTTATCCGTTGATTCAACCTCAGTTTGTCTCGAGCTAGCAAAAGCTGAATCCATTAGTATATACAATAAACTGTCTATATCTTTTGCAAAATGTAAAGTCAAACGTTGGGTCACCTCACAGATAAATTCTTCATCTGCTCTGACTTATTGAACGTCATTAATACTCTCTCGAATGTGACCACGTAACACTGTAATAGTGAATTCAGAAGTGCTCAAGAGGAAGCTGGTAATTATCCACTCGTTACATCAAAATACAAATACGATTCAATTTATATCTATGGATTAATCGAGAACAAAGAAGCAAAGTTACGCCCCGAAGAATCTATCGTAATACATTTGTATCCTTGATGGAAAATTTCACCATACGATCTTCACGGGACATAGAAGAAGGAGACGTGGAAATGTTCTTTCACCTTATGGACTATTAAAGGCTTTAAAACTCCGTTAATAGTATAGGAATCAGATACTTCGATCTCTGTTCCACGAAAAGCATCAGGCCTTTAGTTTCATCATTTATCTCTGCTTGGGAACATTATTTTCTGAATCTCCCGTGCAATAACAAACAATTGCAATAAGAACGAATCTCTGCTTAAAACTGTAACAGTCTCCAGTCCGTCCTGTCAATGCGAAGCTGAGACGCAACTTCAACCACGTGCTCTAGCTGTGCCTCCTGACAGAATTGTACAGGCATACCCTCTTAATGGAACTTAACAAACAAGTTTCTCTCACAGTAGATTCTTTTCTCGCTGAACCTAATCTCAAAGCCTTTTGTAATGCGTTATTGTATCGCGCATTAAGACGAATTTAACGACCTATGACACTACGACCTTTAGATGACCTTCAATTAAAAAAATTATACCGGTTCAAAGGAGATCGGGAAATTTAATATTCGTTGTTCTCCATGAAAAATTTATTTATTCTACAACAAATATTTAATATCGTTTTCATTGGTTACGAGACATTTTTGAATACGGGATATAAAATATTACCTTGCACGATTGATCATTGCTAAAGAAATGATATCGAGAGCTTGTAACACTTTTTGTTCCACATTTTCTGATGTAGTAGTATTTTCGTTATAAATCTGACATTTGATGTGTCCCCGTAAGAAAATATCAAGTGGAGTAATGTTTGATGATCCGGCTGGTCGACACATTCATAAGCCACGACCTATCCAGCGATCGGAAAATATTTTATTCAGGGCACGTTGCACATTTCTTGCATAATGTGTTACATACCCATCGTATTGAAACCACATTCTTCCTCGATAACGTAATGGTACCTTATGAAGCGATTTTTTTATAATACTGTACCACATATTGACACTCCGTGAACGTTAATGTTATACTTGTCCGAACCATCTGGGTTTTTCGGAAGATTAGTAACGTATATTGTGTTTACTTACCTCCACATGGTTTGTTAATGTAGATTCGACACTAAATAACGATATTCAAAGAAATAAATGTGTATCGATAATAAATTGACGTATAGCCCACTTACAAGTTTCCAAAACATTTTCACCAAGTGTTTCGTGCATTGGTGATTATTCGTCACGTAGTTGTAGCAGATAAATCCGATTGTGGTGCAAAATATTTTCACATTCAGCATTGCATAATATTTGTCGGTATTTGTGTAAGTGATTTTACATTATTTTGTCACTACGAAACGTAGTTGTTCGCTATTGAATTGTCATACGTCACGATTAACATTTCCCAAAACGTTTCTCCTTGTTTGTTGGTTCTTCGAGCAACGTTCTAACCACGGTTGTTTTCGTATCGTATGTTAGACAAATATAGGTGAACACTATTTCTGTTCAAAGGGAGAACGGTTGGGGTGTAGAGAGAACGGGTTTTCATACGCAAGACTCGAGTAAGCGATGTTATTTTATATGTAATTACTAATTGTATCACCAGCGGCAGTGTAACACAATTATTAATTGCATAGAAAACAATACCAGTGAATTGTATGCGATCTACCTCGTATTTGTTATTACAAGTGTAACTTGATTGTAGGGTACATTATTGAACATAGAGCAAACTATTCTACTCATCCTAGCAACTTTAGAAGCTATCTGTCGCAACGATTACAGAATCGATTTGAATTTCGATTATTTTCGAATCGATATCGGCATCGACACACTTAATTTTAATTATTATCGTATACAGCGCTGAAATCTTATTCCATACTGAATCGATAACGTTGGACGTGACACTGAAATGGTAAGAGGATACGCGAGCCTGCGTATTTATTAACAGTGTCTGCGTTATCTATTTCATACGTAATCTTATTTGTGCTTCCGGAACCAACGATACTTTACGAGATCGGTATTTCAGATCGTGGGAAACTAATTATCGTAAAGCGAATCTATCGTCTCGTTCGAGACACCAACGTTCGTAAAACGAAAGATATTTCACGCATCTCGCGTGTTTAATTTTTCGATCGTTCTCTGCAGTACCCACAGCGGGTTTAAGTTGAATTTATTCGATCGAAAGAGCAGTGTCGCTGAACGAAAGCTGCCAGGCGCAGGAGCCGGAGTCACGATTGTCCTACGGGTTGCCAGTCGGCAGGAGTTTAGTCGGTGCCAGTCCCGAAACGCGTTCACGTCTGGACATCCTGCGGGACACGATATCGAAAATGGCAACAGATATGTATATTTGATAGGGCAGTCCATTCGAGGGAAAAACCGACTCTGTTAGAACAGGACAGTAGGGCATAATGAGCGATTAACGAGGTACGCGACATGAACGGATAGTTTAGGGACCGGTCGTTGCCAGCCATTCGTTTGAAAATCCGTATCGGAGTAACTGGGGTGTGATATTATTTTCCGTTCAAATAATTTTCAAACCAGTCGTTAGCTTTCCACGCGGAATAGACGCGGTGTGTGGGGAGTTAAGCATTCTCGATGGCACACCCGTGACGAATGGTGCCCCAAGATAAAGGTAAGCGATACATTTGTCGGTTGATTCCACTTTTTAACGAGCTGTCGAAACTGACGGCGCAAACACGCGACTCATTCATAAAATTCGACACTGGCTATGTGAGTCGTTACGTTGCGGCGATCAAAGTGTAACGCGTATGTATGGATTGTCCCGAATCGATGTTGAGTTTCCGATTAAATTATGTTTTATTGTTGGGATATTGTGAACAAATCAATAACATGGAAGAAACACACCGAGTCGCGAAAATGTAATAAGGAATGAAAGTTTTGCGATCGTTGGAAAGTCTGTTCGCGTTTCAGGAAGGGGGTAAACTTTACCATTGAATTTTTGTACGTTTGGTGTCGTGTTGGAACGTCAGTTTGCATTTTGATTGTTTCTTGTGGAAAAGTACGGTCAGTGGTTAATTTCTCCCGAGTCTCGTTCGTGAAATAATTGTATTTCTGTTTACGCAGTTCGAAAAGCTCGAACGACGAACGTGAACCGTGTCGATTGTCCGATACTTATCGATTTTCATTCACATTTATCAACCGAATTGAACCAAGTGTGGCGTTAAGCCCGCTTTGACTTGTCCACCTTGCTATTAAATGCCTCGCGAACATTGACTCGGTGATTGCACGTTATCGTTTTGGAAGATGAAAATTAACCGTTTAAATTGATTCGTCACTGGAGATTTATTGTACCGTATCGGTAGCTAAAAATTCGATCTCAATAATCCGTGTTGTGGTCTCCTTTGATTAATAATTTATCGGAATTTTTACTTGTAACGCTAAATCGGAAACACTAGGCTGTTAATGCGTTAATGTATACGAAAAGAATTTTATAATCGTTAATAATTCTGTTAAATATCGGATGATAAAATAATAAGATCGATATCATTACTCGCGATAAAAGCTTATCTCGATTAACGTCTCGTACAATTTTCAATTATTTTTATTGTCTATTTGCGGATAAAAATTACATATTTAAATTATAACTTTGAAAAAGGCGGAATCCATCTCGCTACGATTGTACATATTTGTTCGGTTTGTTTGCACCCGTGTACACATTTTCTTTAAAATTATTAGTCCACTTAATTTTTGTAAATACGGGTGTTCCAGTGGAGCAGATGAATTTTTTCGACGATACCAACTGCAAATTATTTTAGTTTTAACATGCGATCGACGGAATAGGAAAACGTTACGTTTTCTAAAAAGTGTTTAAAAACGAAATTCTAAATAAATATTTTCCTAGAGATTTCTCACTTTAATGCAGCGTAAGGACATTAAATGCAGAATTAAAATTATATTTCATATTGTTGTACAGCATGTGTAACTGAAGATTGGAAAAATGCTTAACCAAAGAAATTGAATAGTACAAGAAATTCCTCTTTTTCAATGAAACCACATCGTTATTTTAAGTGGATCGATTCTTTTCACCGTTCTGCGTGTAAAAGTATCGGAAGAAGGTTTCTAAAATGAAAAAAAAGGATTCGTTATATTATTACGATATTGAAATGTCCGAAAATCTCTTTGAATAAAGCATATGCTTTCATAAGAAATTTTAACTATTACGCGATGCATTCATTTTTCGAACACTCACTACGATTAACATCAATGTCTGTAACATTGAATCCTTATATCTAACCGGGTAAATAATATACGGTAATACATATTTATTTATTATCCAAATTGTTTTTCAATCACTAATGGGCCACCTAGTATTATTTTTGATACAATTTTCTATGATTTATTAACCCCTTTTTGTTCAGCGTATCGTTTTTGATACACACCAATTTCAATTGGTATATGTTGTCACAATGATAGCAATTTTGTCTTTTTCTTTTAAGAATTGTTCTTTAAGACTGTTGCACTACTTGCGATCACTTTCTGTGCGATTTTTCAATACGATGATAAAACATGTGTCGTGGGAAAACCAATCTGAATGATATTTCTTTTTTGTTGCAATCTCATTATGTATATGCGATAAAACAGAATAATGTGCGTCAACAAAAAAGAAAAACTATTCACTGCTTTTAGGTGCAGGCACAAAAGAGTTAATAACTTGTTTCGTTTACTTTTGATATATTCAAGTTTCATTGGTAATTAACCTGGTTAACTGGTTTATCGTTTATTTCATTTACAACGATGTTGAAAACGTTTCAATTCTCGTCAGAATATTGTCGAGTCGTGTCTCGTTTGTTACGCAAACAAAACCTTTGGATACAATATTTTACTGCATTACTCTCGGACAGCTTGAGCGCTGGCGAAACGTTTCTTAGCGATTCCTGTTTGAAACAGAACTCTCCGGATTCATTTGCCCGGAACGTATATATGTCAGGAAGTTTGTTGCGCGGATTCTTTTAAAATTCACGACAAGCCAGAGACGAAACCCAACAATATAGCAGGAATAGCTGCGTTACGAGACGCGGCCTGAAATAACTAGAGAATTTATGAATCCGCGTCCGGTGTAATGTGCTTAAAATCTGAATAAAGCATATAATTTACGGTAGGTAGATTGTTAATCTATTTTCGCTCCGTATTATGCAGGAATTTTTAGGACGAGATCTTCGAAGGTTCTTATTAGATTTTCTCATCTCGATTATTTAAAACTAATTACGAGCTGTCGATTATTTAACAATAAGCAACGTACAAGGAAAAATCAATAGCTCGTGTAGCATAGGGTGCGATATTATCGATTTACATCCTGAATCTGTCAGTTGGACTCTTTTTAGTAAGGTTAAGGTATAAATTGTACAAGACACTTAATCGTTTAAACAGTTTCTAAGATAAAGAGAATTCGAAACTAATTTAGGATCAAGAATAGAGATATCAATGGTAATCGTAAGGTGATAAAACTGCAAAACAAGAAGAGAATTGCAAGATTCTCAATAAATAAATTGCACGATAAATACGATCTTAAATCCATGCTTTCTAAATTAAACATAAATAATTTTAAATTATTATTGCTCTTTGTATCCTTGGTTGTAATTGGCTTTTGCTGAACGTGTTTTCACGGGTTCGACGATTTCTTAACGATTCGTGCAACAACAATTTTAATTAAATAATCAAAGTATGCAAGTTGTGCGCAGATTGCCAGCACGGAAAAATTAATAACAGCGATATGTGTTCTTTATTGAGTATCCGGTGTTAAAAATGTGTCGCGTCAATACATAATGCTTCGTATCATGCATCGTATTTAATGTGTTTTATTTTGTGATGTTTCAACCTGCGTTTAGTGTCGAATTCACTGTGCCTTGTATCGAATCCGCGGTGATTCATTTATATATTGTAGCGAATTTGATGTGTCTAAATTTGTGTCTTATGTCGAATCTGCTGTGTCCTATTTTGTATCTTACATCGAATCTACTGTGTGTCTATTCTGGCTAATATCTAACTTCGTGATACGATTAGTGAATCGGTGTCCAATATGACTACTGTAGGGTAAAGTAAGGACATTCGCGGAAATTGCAACTATCTTCCATCTTGTCGCAGGAAAATTGCACCCAAGGGTTGGCGTTGCACATTAACCGAGGTCACTGTTTCCAAGTTTCAGGCAGCGAGTTTATGATACGCCAATCTCTATTGAGGACTAAGGTCCAGTAAATGAAAAAGTCGACTTGGGAGATTTTCCGCCAGTTGCTCCATTGAAGAACAACTCTTTCGTCTCTTCCTGTCTCGGCTAGCAATTTGGATGGTTGAAGTTCATTAACATTTGAAGGATTTCACCACCTCGACAGTGACAGAGTAGAGAGTATCTTTAGAAATTTTTTTATAACAATACTGTACACCAGATCGAAATGAATGTTCTAATATGAATAAAACAAACGATTAATTATAAAATGAGAGTTGTTTCGCGATACATTAGACGCGAGCAAACAAAATGGCGTTGATTTCATTCACTGTTTACACGGCGTGGACTATTCTTGAGTCTTTTATACGATAGATCGTTTAAAAGAAAAGAAATCCTTTTTATCAAAAATGTTTTTGATATATTTTGGACATTAATAGGGGAAAAATTGTTATGTCAGGCTAAAAAGAATTTTATATAACATTTAATAGAAGCAACAATAGAATCGCTTATTTCGAAGAAACGATCCTTAGACATGAAGTATATAAATTTAGGCTTTAAATTCATTAATATGCTTCAATTCTATTGCATATGTTGTATCGAATATTGTTCACTATACAGCAAAATAGCAAAATATTTCTTTGTAGAGAAATTATTTTACTGTATAGCAAACAATATTCAATACAACATATGCAATAGAGTTAAAGCATATTAATGAATAGAGATATTATATATATATATTATTCTTCATATTATATATAAGTATGATATATATTAATATATAAGAATAATATATATTATTCTCTATATCTTATCTCTATATTGTATATAATATAGATATATAATATATAATATTATGTCTATATATCTATATTATATATCTTGATCTCAACATTAATGAAAGTATCTAGGCATAAGAGTTAAAATCTTTTTTAACTAATTATTGCAATAAAATTCGCCATTCCGGTACATTTGAGATGCTTATAATTTCGGTGATTATGCGCGTTATCCATGACCTCGCCGATTTCAATGTCCTTGAATTATGTTGGTGGGAGAAGATTACCGAGTATACTCAAACCACGATTAACCCTTCTACGTGCGGATCGAGTCTCACAGACCCAGAGCATTTAATTTTATCACCACATTTGCGTTACTGGCGGCGTAGCTCGACCTTCTAACAATAAGTGTACCTTAATACTAAGAGCAGTCGGAGTTATCGCGTTCATGGCGTCAGTTTTTGTTCATTCGTTAGAGTGAGCGTACCGCATCACAGAGCATGAAAAATGATTTTATCTTCGCATAGAAGAATTAATGTTCGTTTACTCCTAATTTAAAAATATTATAGTACGCATTACCGTATAAGATAAGAGAAAAATAATGAAATAATGATGCCGTTTTACACATCGATGCATATTATTTTTGTTGCATCGCGCAATTGAAGCGCATAAAATACATTCATTATTTTCCATTATTTTCTCCACCTCCTTCTCTGCATACGTCTCATCCTCTTCCCATTTATTAATTTCCTCCTCGGTAATATATTAGTTACTTTAGTAATATATATAAGTTCGTGTCGCGGTGTGTTTATACTCCTTGCGATACGTTTCATAAACACACAGTGCTAGAAGGACTTGAGCGACGAAACTATTATACTTTTGTTTACTCTGCAGAAGGCATTCGAAAGCTACAGTGACGTGTTGCAAGAATTTTATATTTAATACCCGGTGAAATAACGAATGAAATGTGCGTCAATTTTCGACGTGTCATGTTGTATGAATTCTGAAAAGGAAGTACGTCAACAAGTGCAGCAAATAACATTTGTGTCATTTATGGAGAGGGTGTTTTATCGACTTGTACGTGCAGAAAGTGATTCGATCGATCTCGAAGGGGAAATTTTAATCTGGAAGATGAGCCACGAATCGGACCTCCAGTCAAGACGAACGAAGATACAATTCGTGTACATAGATATTTGAAGAAAATGATGCCAAAGCTGGACGTATGTCAGCTTTATAGGTAAGATTAAAATGTTACTATACATGGTAGAAAAATAAACGGGACGAATTTATGGGACGATCCAGTAATAAGAGCACGTTAGATAACATACACGAGACGCGTTATCAGTATTCAGAAAAACGAAAAAACATCATCGAACATCGGATTCCGAAGACATTAAACTGAAAAGTCATCTGCTTTCTCTCCTATTCGCTAGATTGCTGGATAACATCTGTTCTGATTTTCTCGTCGAGCCACGAAAGATTACTTTTTTCCAATATAACTTTTGTTCGTGAATATATGCGCTGAAAGTAATATTCGATTGCAAAACTTAGTTTCATAAAAATTGTTTTCCATTTATTAAATACTTTACAATCTTTACGGTGTTCATGAGTTAGAGTTTAACAAATCAATGCCACTATTCTACTAATGTCCAATAATAAATAATGTATAATATTTTATTTCAGTGATTGTATAACGTTCATTCTGTTTTTGGGTGCAAGTTCAGTGTGTATTAAAGCAGACGAGTGAATTCAAACCGTGATTTTAATATTTTCTCTCGAAACAACCTGTGACCTATGATTACAGAACAACGAATCAGTGATTAGCATTCTTTTTCGATCCTTTGAGACTTGCAATTTGTACACGTTTCCTTATACAAAACGTAGTACAATTTCTTCTTCTTATTTATGAAATCGCACAATTTAGTTGGAGAATTCTATGGTCACAGCTAAAGCTTCTCGAAGTGGTGGCTACAGTTCGAATCGAACTTTTTACGTTCAAGTACAAGCAAAGTACTAATGCCTCTACTAATGAATAAAGAGTGCTTCGGTACCTGGTAAGAAAAGGAAATATAAGTAAAGTATTTTGTTGCACGAAGAAGTTTACGTGTTCTGCATCGAAGAAAGTTTTGTTCGTTAGATGTTTTCAATTTACAATGAAGCGTACCAGGAAGAATTGAAAAATATATCACGGTCTGTATCACTCTGTGACACGCAGCTCCTTTTTAAAACGCAGCTGGTTGAATTTACAGTTTTATTAAAGTTCGATAGAATATCTTCCAAGGTTATAAATTGTCGAAAACATTCTGATCAGTCGTACAGAATGAACATCTCAAGAGATATTTCGGTAAAAGTATAAACGTATATGCACAAATACGTGTAGCAAAATGCAACTTCAAAGGAATATTTAAAAAGATATTTTGCGCACACATGAGTTAAAATTTCTCTTTCGCGCCCAAAGGAACAAATATTCTCGCAGTTAAATGCAAAAGCGCAGTTTCGTGTTTCGCTTTTATATCTATGTTATCGTCCAGGAGAGAAATTTCCACTCCGCATTGTACTAGAGAAAAGTTACACTCGTACTGTTTTAAATCATCAAAGTTAGTCGACGATGAAAGTTAAATTTAACAAAAGTATAGAAATCTTTGAAAATGATCCAGAGTGGGCGACACTTGAAATCGTCCACTATTTTTTGTTTTCTACTTTTTTTTCTTTATAAAATGTAACGTACCCATACCACAGTTTCGCACTCGGTATAATAATATTTCATTTATACAATTACTTGCTCGAATGTAAAGGGTAATGAAAAAATAGTATATATTATTTGGTGCAAAGTAATAGTTGCTCTCTGAACAACCGAATGAAAGATACTTTTTGATATCGTTTCACTTCACGTCGAGAGAAATTCATTTCGAGTGACTAATAAAATAAATCGGTCGAGTTTAATATATAAATACTTCGATACGAACGATGAAACAATTGAGGTGAGAATGTTACGAGATTGACAGGGTTGCGTGATGTTTACGCTTTGTATCGTATTTTGATTACCAAAGGACGCACCGATCAGCGACTCGCATTTTTCTCCAAAGAAAAATCTCTGATTCTTGAATTTTTCCCGAGACTCGTGAATGACCAGCTGTGACCCTTTTTACCTGCTAATCATTTCGATTACGTGTTTTCTTACTGTATTCTTCTGAATTATTTAATCATTTAACCACACTACCCGTATCCACTTCGGTTCACGATAAAAAGTTTAAATTAAGATCGTTTCGAAGAGTATTTCCATTCTGGGTGCAAACGTAACAAGTGTAGCACGATCGATACGTTATTTATAATAATTGTACGGATTAATTCGAGTCCAGACTAAAGAGACGTCTACATTTAAATTCGCCGTGCAGTTTCCTCGTGGCACGGTCGCGCGATCGCGCGATTTCAAGTGAAACGATAGAAAAGAAACACTCGAATACGTAAATTCGAGTAAATCGTACGAAGAACAGCTAACGGAGAATCTCTTTTGTCGATAGAGGGGAACTAAGCCTTTGTCGCCAAATACAATATTTCCAGCCACCGTAATTTGTGTACAAAACACTTTGAAACCGTACTTCTGGCGCACTTAACGGTTTAATCCCTGGCAGCCACTCCAACCCGTGGAACAGAAAAGAGTGCTCGGTCTCTGCCATCGGACAATAGACGTCCGCTGCTCATTAATGTTTTTCGCTGGATCACGTTACGTCCACCGTGAAAAAGCTTTTTCCATTCGGGTTTTCTTTTCTTTTGCAGCGGGAGCGTCAGGCTCCGTAAGCCGAGAAGCGGGCTCAAAGGGTATCGGCTCGTTAAAAGGAGCCAAAGGGACACAATCACGGAATTTCAGGGCAATTCCGATAGAACGGCTTACTAATTCTTGCGCGTACCAGCCACGACACTACGACGAGAACGATGTGTAAAAGCGAGGGACACGGGAGTGCCGCGATCAGCTTCGATCGTCCCTATCGGGAATTTCACAATTTCCGCCCGAATCCAATAATTTCCTCGTTTGAAACGTGTTCATTCGCAAGCGGAGACCAGTTACGCCGGAGAACTCGATGAACCTAACGATGATTAAATGGATTTAGATTGCACCGCGTGCACCTGTACGCGCATCTCGTGCACGATCGTCTGAAGGATTAACGGAGAAAAATTGGCAGACGCGGATTCATGGGACTCGAACAGCGGAAAGGATCCTCGCGAATTGTTTGAAAATCGACGAGAACAATGAAGAACAAAAGACAGAGCGGGAGTCTTGCCTCCGGACGAGGTTCCCGTTGGAGTTCGAGCAGGAATCTAAAGAAGGATTTCAGACCTGTTGGAGTTTAAAAGTTTCCGCGTAATAGTTTCGAGCATTTACGCGTCGTGTGTAATGCAAACCAATGGAGATATACTTCCCATAAGGGCTGGTCCGGTAGAAAGAGGTCGAACTTAATGGCTGGGTCAGGTTAACGATACGAGTTACCAGGAATCTGAAAACGGATTAGACTCGTGAAGGCTCACGAGTATCGAGCGTTTGAAACTTATTCGTGTACAGTGCAAAGTGACGAGAACGTACTCGGTGTATGGGGTGTTGCGCTAGGAACAAGCGCAGAATCTTCTTATGGAGTTTTCTTAAGAAGAAAAATATTAAAAAAGTATCTTCCCACCGTTTTCGTTAATTAAAGGTATAAATCTTGATTTTTTTGGAAAAATATCGAAACACATTCGTCATCGTAAGGCGTGTTTGGCTCGTAGTTTTTACACGAGTTGTGTAAAACGAAAGAAAAGTAACATTTCCTTAAAATGGAACAAATTATTTGGTATTTATCGAATTCGATTTAAAAAATATCGAGTTTCGACAAAGCCGCGGATATTTTACTCGAAAGTAAGGATGCTTTTGAAAAAAATTCGTTCGTTTCTCGTATATAGAATAACAACGAAGCCTCGAAATAAAAAACCGCTGTGTAAATCGATTAGTCGCGATTGTACGATATAACGAGAGAATCGTTTTCGTTTCCCTCACAAGTGTACGTATGACTGCCCAAAGTTCGAACATCCAAAAATTAATTTACGTTTCACCTAATAAAGAAATCGGTATCGAACCTTCAACTTTTATACGTGCTACAACAGCGATTAAATTTTAACACATACCGAATCATCTACGAGTAAAAAACCATACAATAAGAAAAATTGCCAATGGTTGGTCACCAAAGGCGGCCAGTTGTCTGTTTACAATCTGCATATTTAAATGGAAAAACCGGTAGAAAAACCGTGTTAACGATCGTTGCGATGAAGCACCCGAATTAACCGCAGTTTAGTGTTTACCGAGCTCTCGACAATGTCTGGCGAGCCTGTAATCGATAACGTACGTGCAAAAAAAGGTTCCGAACTGAGCCTTTATCGAGGAACCTGACGAAGTGTGCATATCGTCGAGCGATGAGCGTAAAAGCAATAGTTAGCGCGGCCGGATCGCTCTTTTCTCTTATGTATCGGACCCACCGCAAACATCGTCGAATCAGCCCGGAGGAGAATCAACTTCCTGTCGTTTGCTTGCACGTGCGAATCTTGTCCGCGTTCTTCGAAAATTCAATATTCCGAGCGTACTGGGCGAAAAACGCAGTTTCGTACGTGCGTGAAATTCCATTGGCACCTGACGAAAGACTTTCGGATTTTATACGAATTCGTCTCGTGTAATCGCGAATATTACGTGCCGTTGGATGGTGGTTCAGACGACGAGATAATGTTCCTTCTTATATAATACAATTTACGAACTGCCATTCTCGAAATGCAAAAATAAATTAAGGGCGTACTCGCTCGCGACGACGTTAAATACTATGATAATACGAACGACCCCGTGTACTCGAATTCGTAATGGAGTACATAATTTTTTAAGCAATAATCTTTCGGCGCTGGTGGCCGAAATTGGTGAAATTTTATTTGATGTTTTTTTTTCGTAATGCGTTGTATAGAACGTTGTGCAACATTATACGCGTTTAATTTTGACACCGATTGTTATTTGATTTTTATAATTATTTACATTTCTATACAGAGTTTGGATAAATGCAACTGATTAACGCATCTTGTAGAAGATGCATTTATATTCCTCGTAAATTTGGTCTATTTTTATTTTCCCAAACTATAATCGTTACTACTCAAAGAGATTTGCGGTATAATTAGGCGGGAAAACTTTCGAAGTCTTTCTGTATTATTGCGAATAAAATGCAATCTAACGTGCATCATTATTTGAACTGTAGACGTGTCACATTCTGGTGTTAATAAAATTAACTAAAAAATAATAAGGCAAGAAGTACCTAGTGTTTCTAATTTAAACAAAATTGTTTGTTACGTAAAGATCTGTCGTGGAGATCGAAATAGTGTTCAAGGTGTCTCTGAATTGCATTTTTCATCGTTTTTTTTTCGATCATCTACAGTAAGTAAATTTTGACAAAAACAAAGCGCAAGGTGGCGACTGTGGGCAACGTCGTGTGGAATACATAAATATTTAATAAAATTACAAACTCTGTTTCCATCATTTCACCAAAGATAACATTAATAATAGCGTAATTTTTCTTTCACCGCTGAATCTCGTCTTTTATATTAGATACTGTTATGGCTGCGGTTACACGGCAAGCGATCGAATACTAATTCCGTTCTTCGATGAATCATCTCACCAGGGTTAGCTTTAATAACACAGTAATTTTCTTTTTATCGTTGAATCTCACCCTTTACATCACACAGTTAAGGTTCTATTTAAGTAAACTGCGAGCAATTTCGCGCGACTTGCGATAACTATTGTCGTTGTGCGATAACTCATAATACACGCACAATATACATACCTCTTTCTTGTTCAGCAATATTAATAGATAAATAACGTTGTCTTTCCCTTCTCATATAATCTTAAGAAATTAAAGAATTCTTCTACCATTCTTAATCATAAAAATTTATTTTATTCAACACAAACGATTGAATAGTATTTCTCTGCTCTTTGAAACGGTATTAAGAATTAAAAACACCTTCTTATTGATTCTTCTATATTCATAAATAAATAATATGCTTTCCTCCTTTTAATAAGCAGTATCAATAAGCATTAGAGGTCCCTCTTGTTAAAATTGATAAATCAACAGGCCTGATTAACAACTATTTTATACACGACTACAAATTATTTTTCAGTAAAGTATGTAACAAAATTTTACTATTTCTCTTAGTAAATTTTTAACTGTAGGTATAATTCACTTTAAGATACTTTAACATTTGTTAAAATGTTGCGTACTTTTCAACTCGAACGAGCATCGCAGACAGATGATCGAACAAAATTGTTCACTTCGATGTTTCTATTCATAGTCAAAGTGCTCGTCTTCTTTGTCAACTTATTAATTTATTTACTGAGAAATTCAATGTGTCGAAGTAGAGTAACCACTGCGTGGGTAACATCAAAGAAAATTTTCTTTTGTTTTTATTGTTTCGCTCTACTGAAATCAAATGATACCTTTCTTTGACGATCATTGTTTTTATACATTTATCGAACACTCGAGAAACGGGCGTAAATAACGAGCTTAACATTAGATTTACATTGATATCGATGTGTACATTAAAACGCGATTTTTCTCATTTCTCATATTGAAATATTAGTTTGTTTAATTTTCAAGTAATGGATTTTATTAACGTAGATTTATCGGTACATTACTTGCGCATAAATTTCAAAGTATAAATTTGCAACGTATTTCAACCATGACGGGAAACTGCGGCACAAGCGAATTTTTCGCATTTTCTCTGCATAAAAGTGTATACAAACAGAAATCGTGCGAATTCGTGCAAGTTCATGCGATTTCGTGAACACGAGCGATCCATAATTTCTCTAAAGGAAAAAACTTTTACTATTCCGAATCGTTGAAACTTTTCAAATTGTGTTTCGGCTAATTTTGCAATGATTATGAACACTGTCATTTATGATTATAGGAACTGAACTTGTTTATTACGTTTGCTTATGAAATTCACAAACTCGTATTACTATTATATACTGATATCCACAATTGGAAAGTTCGGGGAGGGTGAATAAGGATATGTATGTGTCCATATCGTTACACTGATCAAATTTAACATAAATTGCCAAGAGATAATATTTATATATTATCAAGCAGAAATCAAGCGCAAATAGCAGAAAAATATTGACGAAGAATAACGTATATAATCCGTACGTAACGTATATAATCGGTCTCTTTGACAACATTTATCATTTATGGTCGAGCGTGATGCGAATAGTATTGGGATTTATTCTCGGAAAAAATACGTGCTACGCGTGAGTTATTCAGTCGCAAACGTACGAATCTTGCGAAATCTCGAGTAAACGATGTTTCGTTCTCCTCGAGTATGTCGCGAGACGAGACAGTGATGCGTACGCAAATTTGATTTGACTATCTTGGGCAGGAGACGTTACCCAAAACGACGCGGAGCGCAAAAAAAGGCAATGTCTTTTTATCGTCC
The DNA here is from genome assembly GCF_051014685.1 of Ptiloglossa arizonensis. NCBI lineage: Eukaryota > Metazoa > Arthropoda > Insecta > Hymenoptera > Colletidae > Ptiloglossa > Ptiloglossa arizonensis. The sequence goes on along the minus strand of NC_135054.1, from coordinate 4,795,245 downwards.
TGAATTCTGTTATTTACTTTCTACCTCGGTCCTTCAATACTTGTGCCGGGAAAATTTTTATGGGCCAAAAATTTCAGGGAATTTCGTTCTTCGTATCGTACGAAACCGTCAATTGATTTTGTATTTTTATAGTTCTTCTCGGAAGGTTGTCAACTAGAATCTGTACACGGTATTCTGATATTCGTGGTACAACTGAAAAGTGGGCGATTCTTTGTCTAAATATAAATAAAAAATGTACAATCGAATGTTTTGGTAGAAAGTTTCCTTTTCGAGATAATCAATTCTGACAATACATAGAGCACAGGCCAATTTAGGTACATTACAGTATGCTCGATTGCACTCTAGATGTTGTTAATTTTGCATACGATGTACAAAGGTGGTAAGTTATATTTGGTAAATAATATTGAAATGTGAAAGCACTATTTAAAGTTTGTCAATGGAATGTGCACGTGCATCGCGTATTTTCAAAATCCACCATCTCGAAATTGAAGCCTTGTACAAGAAAATTGTATTTTACATTTACGTCATATTTTTGGATCAAAAATCGCCCCTCTTTCGATTACACTACGAATCACTGATCACTCTGTGTGTAATATTGTTTCTCAGGTTGGTAGAGGCTTGAAGCTGAGCTGTAACAATCTATGAAACAAAGAGGTGCAGTTTATGCATTGTTAACTTCGATACGTACGTCTTTCTATTTTGTATACATCAAGGACGACAGTGAGAAACACTGAGAGCGAGTGAGGTATAGTCTTGACTCTGTCCTCGATCGTTGGGCATATTTCATGCGTACATGATGACAACCGCAGATAACTCTGACATATATTTACGGAAAGTAATACATCTCCATAGTTTTTTCATATTTATCATATTTTCTTACTTCCACTTTGTATTATTCACGGGAAAAAATAGTAATATAGATCAATTGTGTTTTGGTTCATTGTTATTAATTATGCAACTTTTAAGTATGTTTAAATATCGAGTCGGATAATCGTAAATTGTTAGAATTTCTTTCATTCGCTTTTTTTTCAGATGCTACGTTCTTCGAAAGGTATTAGTTTCAATTAGTGCGTTCTACTCGAATATACAATTAATTTAATTTTGTAAAAAGAAAACTCTAGTCGAATCAGATACTCGTCAAACTTTCAAAGAATTTATAGGACAACTTGACGACATAAGTGCTGTGAAAGTTCTCAGAACTTAAGAGATATCGGTAAAGTCAAACAGTTTGGAAAGTGGATTATACGCTATTCTAACAAGCCATTCTTGGATAGTAACTTTCGATAAGAAATGGATAATGTATGATGATCAACGTTGAGCCACTCAACGGTTGGATGTTCATGAACTGTCAGACTATGCTGAAACTCCAAGTTTCTATTCCAAAAAAGCAATACTGATTATTATTTGGGAGATCAGAGCTGATGTTGTTACTCATTGTACATGTACTTTCTAAAGACGAGGTGAATCTCTCATTGTCGAATCTTATTAATAAGTAAACTTGCTTCATCGAAAATTAACAGAGTTCTTTTTTGTTAAAAAATTTTAAATAATAGTAGATTTGATGAAACTGTTTTAAAGCAGTTAAGTATAACGACCATTCAAAGGTAAAAATGGAATATTCGGAGCTTTTTACAAGCAATAAAAATATCAACAACTCTAGTATTTGGTCGATTTGATTTAAATCCGTTTCGACGGTAAAAATGATATTGGTTTTTCACTTTAACGAGTTGTACTTCCCAGAGCTTTGGCTGTGAGTGTGTCGAGTTTGAATGAGCTTTAAACTAAAGTTAAAATTTACAGTATCACGTTTTGCTATGTATCGCACTTGATTGCTGGTTGGAGTGGTAACCTTTTAATTTCACTCTTCAAAAAATGTACTACTTCTCTTTTTATTTGTTACATTTTTTGATTGGATCTCTCGCAGCAACAACAAAGGAAAACGTTAACATTAATCGAACAATAAAGAACAGTTTATATAAACATACGTCCTACTTGATCTTGTTTTCGAGTTATAAAGAATTGTACGTTGGTACAATTATTTCGAAAGATATTAATGAATAAACCGTGCCATGGATGAAGCTACGCGGAAGATTTGAATAAAAGATTCCAAATAGATGGATACGAATGTTCAACATTTTGAATAGCAAACAAGACGATGGCCATTCCACACTCCCTGCACTTACTAAATTCATCCCCTTGGGACTTCTTCCTCTTCCCAAAAATGAAATCGAAACTCAAGGGATGGTGTTTCCACTCTGTGGAGGAAGTACAAATTGAATCGCAACAGGTGCTCGACACGGTTGGAGAAAACGATTTCCAAAAAGCGTCAGAAGCATGGCAAAGCTGTTGGGACCGCTGCATTTCGAAGACGTCGGAAGCCAAGTTTAGATTGGTGGATCAACAAAATTTTCATAAATACAGTCCGATTTCTTTTTAATTGCACTACGCATATCCAATTTTGTTGCGTAGATGGTTATGGAAAATAGTACATTATTGTTAAGGTACTTGTAAATTTTCTATAATACATTATAATACAATCTTTGAATGATACTATTGTTTGATGAACATTTACAGTTGTTCAAAATTGAAGTGTCATAGTATTTTTTTACATTGGAAAAAACGACAAAACTTACTGAACAACCTAGTATAAAGAACCTAACAAAATCGAGTATAGCACAACGTAATATAAAATCTTTGCTTTACTCGATGTAATCTTACTTTAAATCTAGTAAATATCGTCTATATTGTTTGCCTTAATTACTTTGCTCTTCTTCATGACAAATCGAAAGCTGTTGCGTACCAATCGAAAGCTCGTTTTATCTATCGTGTGTGACAGATAAAATGACATGAGCAAGAGGGGTTCCTCGTTCGTTTCATCTATTCCTCATTTCAGAACTCTCATAGTCACTGTTTTGACTCCTGGTGGTCACCATTGACATGTTTGATTGCTTATTGCAGATGCACAAAACAGCGAATACAGGAATCCTACTACAGTTTCTTACGTGATTATTTTCTTTATTTTTCTATTTACTTATTCATATATTTAGTGAAAATTTTTCTTTATTTTTCTATTTATTTATTTATACATTCAGTGAAAATTTTTCTTTAGTTTTCTATTTACTGATTTATATATTTAGTGAAAATTTTTCTTTATTTTTCTATTTATTTATTTATATATTTAGCGAAAGTTTACTTTAGCAACTCTTTCCTAAACCAACTTGTTTTCCTCTTTTTTAAACAAATGCTGTATTTTAGTATTAAAAGAAAATATAGATCTCTGAAGCTTGAGAAACTAATGTTTTTTTGCTGGTTTTTGGTAAAACTCATAAAATTTATAAAAATCGCAAAATGAATAATTTTTATCTGAGTAATAATTGCTGCTTGACCTTAATTTTCGAAATAGCTGTAAAAATTATTCGAACTAAAAGACGACAGTTACTGATAAGTTCCGTGCAGGAATTAAATCATTATAATCACAAAATTGAATACTTATTGAACATTTGTTAAAAGACGCATTATATTAACTTTAAATTGTGAATACAATACAAATAATTTATAATAGATGCGTGTTTCATATTCCATAAAAATTCTTTAAACATTTTAAGTAAAAGTTTTAATATTGTATCATGTCATATGTAATTACAGTTTTAATTTGTTTTATTGTATCGTGTTATTTGTATATCTATTTATTTACATATTATGTAAAATATTTTACATATTTATGTTCTATTGTTGCCTTTAAACTTAAAATGTTAATTCAAAATAATTTGTTCCTCGTCAAAAGAATTTTATAAAATTCTAATAAAAAGTAAAGAAATTTTATAATGCGTTAATAATAGTATTTCACTTAGATCCGAATCTACACAAATGTTTTAAGATCCACCGTTCGCTTTACACCGTCTCACTTGCCTCGACAAATCTAATTTCTTTTCTTTGTCAGCACTCTTATTATGTGTTAGTATTTCTGCCAATTGTAAAGCTACGTCGAAAAATGCGTGTGGGACGAGGCTTGCACTTTCTACTCTGCCTAAATTCCTTCCAAATATCATCAAGTCAGTCACACACATATTTTAGCATAATATGATCATGATTTCATAACAAGAAAAGCCTATCAGTAATTCAAATAAATGCACGTGTACAATATTAATACACAGACACTACACTGTATCGTAAAATAAGGTGTAAAAGTACTAGTAAATATGCATAATGTATTTTATTCGTTTTTAATGTATTTACGAGATCCATACGGTAGTCAGAAAATAGTAAGATACAAAGAAAAGATCTACACCGTTCTTAATTACAAAAATTACTTTTGCGGTCAGATAGATCCTGTAGGATTAAATCCATTGCAATTCGTAAACCGGACTTCCTTACGGATAGAGTAAAAATATTTGCTCGAACGCGAAGTTACGAGTAAATTGGAAGGTGTACTTACATTAGCGCCGCAAACGCATCGATCGACATCTCTCAGCGGTTCGAACTCGCCGACTCACGATCCTCGTGGTAAATAATAATTTCCGGTGTCGGTGATTCATAATGGTGTGCACGTAAGCGTCGCAGTTAATATCGATTTCTAATTTCACCATCGGCGAGTTTCTCGTGAAAACGTACAGCTCCTTGTAATTTCCGTACACGACTCCGGACGATGTACCAGCTGTTCACAATTTTCGTGTTACTGCATCAATTTGTGTTTCTCTTTCGCTTCGCATCCGGCACGAACCTCCAAATTGAACGCAGCCCTGTTTTCGTGAAAATACACAGAGGACGAGTCCTAAGCGACTCACACTCGCGTGGAACACCACGGCACACATTGAAAAGGCTCTCCTGTGTATTTATGTGCGCGCACGCGTTTTACACGAGCGTGTACGAAGATGCCGGTGTGCACACAAACCGGAGAGTAATCAAATGCTTTTTCCAATTGAATTTCAGGTGGGAGAGGAAGAAAGCACTTCTCACCTTAGAGAGCAGAGGGAGAAGAAAATATGGGAAAGGGCGATAAGCGGGGCATCGCGCAACGCAGCGACGGTGAGTGTTTGTTTAATGTTAATTGAACTATACGCGGAGACACGCGTTTCAGTAATTGGATACAATGCTCGAATGGCATTTCTTAAAAATTGTTCCTGCGATTCGAACATGGTCACTGATGAATTTCACAGCTTCTGTCCTACTTAATTATAATATTCTCTGGGCAGGTCGAGTTGGATTTGTTTATTAAAATGTTCAATTCTTCGAACGGATATCGTTACTAGTATTTGCAATGGATAATAGAATTTTATAGGTTTAACGGTAAATTGAATTCCTTTATGGAATTTTGAATTCGTATTGTCTGAAAAATGCTTGAAAATCAATGAATTTGTAAACCCTGGTACGACAGAATTAACATATTTATCGAATCAGAGAATTTGTAAACTCTAATATAACGGAATTTACATATTTATTGAATCAGAGAATGTGTAAACTCTAGTATGACGGAATTAACATATTTATTGAAAATCATAAAAATGTATTGTATTTGAATGTTGAAATTCTGTAGGATTACGACAACATTGCGGGAGAGAATAATGTGGTATAGCATCGAATAAATGTATGTAAGTACATAAAATGTGATTCTAGAAAAAGTTCCTCTTTGAGCGAGAATAGAGAGAATTTGTATAGGAGACTGGTATGCTTTAGTGGCCCTCTATATCTTTACGACTGTATATCTTTGAAATTATATACTATACCGATGCTCGTTTTGGGTCGCGACAGAAACTTTCTTTCAAAGAAAGTTATTTCCAAAAAATCAATCTATTCTACGGGTGTCTAGAAACGAATGCTTTGTTAGATATTTAGAAATTTAGCGTGATAACAAGAGCGGACCTTAATTCTCGTGGAATATGTCTCACAGAAAGTGCTTAAAGCGATAACCGTTTATTTCAGTACATGCTTCTACGCGTTTCTGAATAAATTTCTCCCGCCTTCAAAATCGATACTCTCGAGGTATCAGTCATTCTACAGCACGTATAATGGTTGAAATAACTACAACTCGAAAACTAGACAGCTGAATTTGAAATTAATAATTTGCGGATGTGTATTTATTGTAATTTTGTTATCCCTTTCAATTAGCTGAAAGTTTGCACCGTTAGTTCATTTACATTGTTACAAAATGAAAATCTAATACAGTTACTTTATTAAAAAACAAGAGTTTATATTAATTTTACAGTTGATCCACAAGCTTCCTTTTCTCATTTGAATTTTTCTTCGATAAAATAGTCTCTGAATTTTTAACAACATTCCACATTAGAAAAATTAGCGTTATTTTAAAAGGATCAGCACAGCATTACAATATTGAATCATAAATTTAGTAATTCTCATCAATTTTCTTTTTCATAAAGATATTTTTGAAATTTATAATTTTGCTCCGAACGGAAGCTGATTTTCCTGTTAAATGCAATTTGTTTATATCGAGTTTTAACCGTTTAAAAAGATTACTTTGTTTGCGATAAGCAAAAGAACCAAAGATATAAAACTTTAACAAAGTTAGACATACTGGTTCTTTATGTTAGAGGGAAAATAAAGTTTTGGTTTCTTGACGGATACAGGTACTCACAATTTGTAGAGTTATAATTAGAAACTTCGTGTTATCTTATGGTAATCAATCTATCTTTATTTCTTTATTATGAGGTTCCTCCTTTTATGTTGTTTTTTAAATTAACGTTTCAACTGAACTTGATGTATTTTTGTAAAATTGAAATTCATCTTTAACCTTTCGATTGTGAATTTTGGAATGTTTATATAATAGTGTCTGAAAATTTTAGTAATTCAAGGGACAAATTTGAGAAGAAACCTATTTATCTTAAAATTTTAATATTGGAGCTTTCTCTTAGAAATATAAGGGTAGGTTGGTTGACAAAGGGCGCACCAATCAGCGATTATTATCTTTCTGGAGGAAAAAGTGCCCTAATTCTGGATTTTCTCCAGGACTCGTTTTCTTAAGTTTTGTTTGAAGGTCTTTATTATTTTTTAAATAGCTTTTGTTATTTTCAGTATTCATTATTTTGTTTATACAAGCTCTACTGTTATCTTTACTTGATCTGCATATTCGTAATTAATTATCAAATAAAACTATCAATATTATCGTCACAATTATTATAATACTTGTATGTAGTTATTATAATTATAACGATATAGAATAAATATTATTTTTGAATATCGATAATTTGAGAATGTAGAATAATTCTTTTAACAAGAGGAATAATAGTCGGTGCTCGATACAAAACTATAAGAAAATGGTAATGTTTGCAATTACTAAAATATTTACCTGCTAATTATAAATGTACATTATTAGAAAGTTTTTGCGTGTAGTTTGCTAGTACTGTTAATAAGTTCATAATTCAACAGTGAAGAATTTTAGGTTTTATATTACATTTGTTTTATATTACTATTAAAACAAATGCTTTGTAATAGTAAACAAAAAATGTTATACATATGAATTTGAGACTTTTTAATAAAATTGTCTGCATCCATGCGTGAGAAACATTTGTTATATACTCAATACGAATGTTTTCTGTTAATGAATATAAAGTGAGTTTATGTAAGTGTAATCCGCATACATTTATTTATACGCGCACATGCACTTTGGTCTCTGCATAAAATTGTCTCGTTTGAATTTCAAAACCAAAGAATTCCTTATGCGCATTACAGAGAAGTTTGAAAAGAATGCTTTCTATCCGCACAAAGATATATATATATATACTTATGTATAACTCGAAAAGTATGTGAGTAATGCGAGAAACGATAAGAGATGCAAATAATTTTGCAGCAGTACTTATGCGCGAAGATCTTCTAAAACAATAAATTCAAGTATTACAATTTAATACAGCGTGTACAAGTAATTAGAGATTTATTTTGTTTGTTACAATTTGTTTAATAGATTTAAGTTTTTGAAAAATTCAATTTATATTTGTTTCGAATTTTTCATTTGTTTAATTTGATAAGCAAATTCGCTAAAAGTGAAAGTGATGTACCTAATGCAACGATGGTTTTCCATTTTACGCGCGCAATACAACAATTTAAAAATCTTCTATAATAATTTTCCATGGAATTCCCGTGAGATAACGAAATAGAAGTTACATAATTACACACGCATGCACGTAATAACAGTTAATTAATACAAAATTCAATTAAATTGAATTAAAATGGAATGCACTGGCCTTTTATAAACGTTGAACAAATGCAGATATTAATGTTAATAGCAACAGTTACGCGATTATATTATACGAGGAAATTTGTCGTTTGCACAATATTGTCTCCCGCAAATTCTAATAACATAGCATATGTAGTAAAGCATTCAACCAGATGAGATAAAATTATGCAAGAGTTTCAGAAGAGGGCTTATTTCTGTCGAGGGAAATTGTTTAAAATAAGAAAAAGTAAATCGCGTGTAGTAATACTCTTATAGGGGTTTTATTCGGTTACGTTTCACGTTTCATTCAATGTTAAATTCTACTGTATTTGCATCCATTAACAAACAAAAACACAATGCATCTGTAGCAATGGAAATTGTCGCGTATATTTCACTTTACAGGTTTTTTTTTTTATAAAATAATGTACGCGATGGTATCGGTCCGTTTGCAATTAAAACTAATGACATTTCGTAGTTTCACGACGAAATAATCGAATATGGTTAAATTTAAATGAGAAATAGTTGAATTGTACAGGAAATTATTAGCAGTCTGCATTAGATAAACATTAATAACGAATTGTAAATCAGAATCTTGTGTACAAAAAAGGATCTGGTTGAAAATTTTAAGAAAAGTAATAAAAGTATTAAATTTTGGTCCCGTTCAAAATAAACTGTAGAATTAATAGATAGTTTATTATATTAATGAATCATTGAGATATAATTTTAGTAAAATCAAATGATTAATTGTAGAAAGAAATAATGATAATAATGATAATAATGATAATAATACGTTATTACTTCCAATAGCAATAATATGTTTAAATAATGAAAATCAATACAATAGTTTCATTCGTAGAAACAACTGAATACGAGGAAATATTTCACTAATAATACTTATTAGGATAATTTACGTAACGTCGAGGTATACTGAATCGTCGAATGTATTCAGAAAAATAAGTTGTACGAAATAGTAACGAATGAATAAAATAGAATTTTAAGTTGCAGATTTATAAAATTGAAAGCACTTGTAAATTGCGACATCTATGAAAAAAAGTTTCAAGTAATAGTTTCGTACTATTGAAAAAAGCCATACTACATAATAATTGGTTTCCTTGTCATTTTACTCTTTTATGTGTACACATATATGTGACGCTCACCTTTGATGTTTTAAATGGAATACCCAAGAGTTCAGTTTTAAACTGCAGATAGTATCGAACGTTGAGTAAAACAGTACGAGGTTGAAAGTTAATACCTTATGTTCAGGTTAACGGAAACTGAATACAGTCCACTTTTTCTCAGTTACGCTAGGTGGGTAACAAATTTTATTCATAAAATCGACCCTTTTTATTTCGAGTACAGGTCAAATCTCGCACACGTTCAACGGGTAGAAAGAATAGAATACACCGAAAGTGTGTGAAATAGAGCAAGAGTGAATCAACCTGGGATTACTCGCGACCGATGACAGGCAACCGATAGTGTATTTTATTTCATCTAATTTATGTATTTTTAAATTTATCTTCACAAAATATAACCAATCAATTAGTGAGGTATCCCTGACGAAAATAAATTCAAACGTGACCTCATTCGGAATCCTTTTAATTATATGTAATTGGAAGTTTTTTTTTTTTTAGAACCGATTCGAATAATGAATAATTAAAAGTAGTACGAACGAGGTCATGTTTGGACTAATTGTCATCGGGAAAATCTCATCAATCTGTCGATAATACTCCCACGAATATGTAAAGTTAAGTACATACGGTGACTCACGATAAATGTATATCGGCTATACCTACGAAGTTACATTAGCATCAGTGTCTAACCCTTTGTGCGATCCTCCTGTGAGCGTATACGCTGTACCACTACAATCAATCGCAACATTGTATCTAGAGGTAGAAATTTAAAATAAGGCACAAGAGAACTATCGAAAGAGCATACGCTTAAACGAACATTAGAATGTTTAGTTTCACAATGTAAATTGTCATTTTCTTTGCACTAATAATTTCAATTATTCGCAAGATTAATCAAAAGTAATACTTCTATTGGTATCTCTACCATAAAATAAGTTACAAAAAGACCGGCAATGTATTCGTGAGACCTATACCAGACTGTTCCAGAGTTAAATGATATTTATAAACCGAAAATAGAAGAATCGAGTTTTCCGATCTTTTATTGCACAACAATACTCTTTCGAGGTGTATAGATACGTTGCTTTGGTCTTTGGTCCTAAAGAAAATATTGCGACATCGAAAAATATTCCTCATCGGTTTCCTGGAGGGAAATTTGTACACTCGGTGTACGTAAAACGAAATAAATAAAAGACGAATAACAAGGCATGAGAGAATCGACGTCACGAGGAACCAGCGTACGATCGGAATTCTGCGCTGGCGAGTATCGGTGGTTCATACGTCACCGGTAATTTTATCGGAGAATGTACACCGGGCAAATTGAATCGACGGAGGAACAGACGAAAGCCTCGTCTGCATATTTGCACCCCGCTCTCGTCTGCCGTTTCCTGCCACTTGCTGTCCCGTTTCGTTTGTTTGCTTGTTCCTGTTTACAGCGAATAGTCCGATTTCTCGACGCGAGGAAACGGGATCCCGTTCTGCGTGCATACACACGTGAACGATATTACGGCCACGAACCGGGCTCCGAGAAATTCGACGCCCCGTGTCGACGTCGATTCCCCGCGCTTCCGATTCGATTTCGGTTCCTCCAGCGGCCTTTACGCGACAACGGCCCAAGCGGAAAAGAAAAACGGAGAGAGGACGTCGACGCCAAAATTCGGATTACTTTCGATCGATGCGGGGGGGTTCTCTCTTTTTTCAACGTAGTATCCGAATTCTCCCGCGTTCTGCGACAGGCCGATTTCGATGGTATCGAATACTTTCGACGCGAAATAAGAAACACGTCGACAAATTGTATCGTTACGGTATCGTTATAAAATATCCCGCAGTTTCAGTCGGTTTGCTTCTTCTTATTTTTAAATCGTTTATTGAGACAAAATATGTATGTATGGACGGTGAGTCTTCCACTTGCCTGGTTAATTCGTTCTGAAGATCTCGTCGAGAAATTCTTTGCAAACCTGTCGTCAGAAATTAACAAAAATTTATTTCCTCGATGCGTGTGCAACGATTCATCGAATTGAAGTAAGATTCATACATCGGATAGCCATTTGTAGATGTACGTTGGTCTTTGGAGTTTGTTCAATGTTCGTGATTCGGAATATCTGTTCTCAAAAGGTTAATCATTGTAAAAGTACGGTAAAACATTTCGTATCCGAACTAGTAGGAAGCGTACGTGTTCGGATAATGGAACGGTTACTTTTCTAACAGTGAATTTTATTGGTTAAAATACTTAATTATTTCATGGCAGGTAAATTACATAAGTAATTGTAACTTGCAGCTTTCGGATGGTAAAGTGTTCGAATATTAAGGTATTCGGTAAATGGGTGTTCAGAGACCAGAGACTCTACACTATGCATATCTTGTACATGCGAGGAGTTGTTCCAGTCTACAGTAGTTTGATTAAAGTTAAACGAAAGTTAAATGAAGGTACATGGTGTTTAACTCGATCAAGTTAATGATCAAAGTGTAACTCGCGATTGGTTTAACGGTTTGGAATGCAACTAGCTCGATTCGAGGCTCAAATGTATCTTATTTGATCATTTTTAATCGTTGAGTTATTTCACACGCCATTGTGTTCGTTTGCATAATTAAATTACATTCAAGAAAAATTCACACCATCTCTGACCATCTCTTTATATGATTTCTTTCTGTGTCTAGATTGATTTATTTATGCTACGGGCGCCCTATGGGTTTAGTGTCCATTTCAATTTATCAACAGCAGTGGCACAACTAAATCAATAGTGACAGATTCGTATAAATTGTGTACAATAAGTAGTAGGAAAGATAAACACAAATGCATTCCTTGTAGTTACAGAAATTTTCAACAGCTTTTGAAACAATAGAAATATATTTTCATTCAGGACTGAATCTTGTACCATATTTCGAATATTGATAACGTATTAATATTTCAATATTATTGCATCCTACTCTATAATTCAGCAATAGACGGTAGGGAATTATTCCGGTTAAATATTCATCGAAATAAAAATGAAATCCCCCGAAATTTTCCATAAAATATCGATAATATCTAAAGATCGGAATTATTAATCGAGAATAAGAAAAGCACGTGAAATATTAGTATTTCGTGGATATTAAATCGCGAAATAACATTCTTCTCCCGCGTTAAAATATCCAGTAGATCATCCCGTGAGATGTGAAGTATAATAATTAGCACTTAAGGAGTTGTTCTTCAGTCCGTAGCTTCGTCGAAAATGTAAATGCCAGAAACTTATCCTGGTTTTAGCTTTTCAGAGCGAGGCGAGACAAAATCTTAATGCAACGAAGGTACGGCTTACGCTCAATAGGCACTTCACGAGTACTACCGAACCGTATAAGCAACGAAATACTGCCTTGTTGAATTTCTCTTGTCACCAATTCCATTAAAACATTTTAACGTTTATATGGAAACCACACGATGCGTTACACATGGGTTTCGATATAACTTCGTATTTAAGAGAGAATACCGCATTTCAAGCCGAAAAAGAATTGATATTTGAACATTATTTTTTATCGATGCAGAATGTTTCGTTTATATTGAAAAATATATATTGAAATAAATATATTATATAATATAACTCTATTAAACATTTAGGACAATATTTTGAACGATTTGTACCTTATCTAATCAGAAAAAGTTGAGTCGGAAATGGAAGGACTATACGAAAATGTAGAAGAATTGTAGTTACATACTCGTACATTTAAATAGAAGACGTATTACCGATTTTCAACAAGGCAGAACTGCTTACAGGAAAGGAAAAGTTTCCTCATACCAGTCAGAGTTCTGTCGCGTGTGTAGAATCGATGAATCTCTGATAACTTACTTCCCTTTCGGGTTATTTCTTGTTCTTTGATGTAAAGATTAAAGAAACGCAAAGCATGTAAGTTAAATTGGCAAAGAATATCTCTTAAAACTAACATGCAAGAACATAACCAATCTGTCCTTTTACTTCGATTTCTCTTTTGTAAATGCTATCGAAAGTATAATTTTCATAAATAGTATCGTAGCAATAATTTAAACTAAAATAATAATTGCGTTGAAAAGAGAGAAACACTTTTATGTATAACGAACGAGTAACGTGAAACGTTACAGAAAAAGAAATGAATAAGTTGAACTTACAGTGGAAGAACGTTATTATATTTGTCTTAATTATAAATAAAAACATATAGTTTGAAATAAAATTGCACGTGGTCACTAATTTGAGGAAAAGACGTGATTTAATATGGATAAAATAATAATATCAGTATTAACATCTCTGAGATTTTATCGATTGACATTCACAGACCGATGTGAAATTTTCGCAGTAACTTTTCGCCATGAAATATTCGCAACTGAATTAAATACATGGCGTTGTATGCGTTTGTTCACATCGACGCAAAAAAATTTTTCCCTGTGACTACGAATCCATAGCGTTTTTTCCACGGTAAATTTTATTCGCTCTCCGAGGCATTTTCTTTCACTGCCGTTATGAATTTACCGTACTTCATATATATAAAAAAAGAAAGATCGAAACAATCTTCCTTTTTTTCCCGTTAGTCAAAATATATCTGTGTTGCAAAAAGAGCGCTCTTCAGTGCGAACGTATCTGCAAATTTCGCTACTGCTTCCGCTTCGAATATTTCGCTACAGCTACCGTCGCGAATATTTCGCATTGATCTGTGGAAACCTTTATAAATGATTTCTTTATTGCTATGTAAAAGGGTGGATCCAATATGGTTCATCCGCCATAAATACGTTGCGGATGAAGCGTAATTTTATCTCACTATAATACTTCAATGAACGCTACGTAAACGAATATGGCATTGTTTATATTGTATGGATCCTCTTAAATTTTTAAATTATTTTTCTGTTTCATTTTGTGTTTTAATAATATTACTATTGGATTCGTTTAATAGTATTTCTTTTCGACGTGTCTATAATTTCACCTTTCTTACGCAGAAAGTAGCAATTTATGTGTTACATTAATGTCAATTATATCTAACTATTACATTAGCTTAGAATGTTATCGTTAATATTATTATTTAATTCGTTTAAAATGGCCCACCGGAATTCTTCGGTCAGTAAATTCAATAAAATTTGTTGATTCCTCTTATTTAAAATATTATCGTTAACTTCGGTTACTCTCGCATAAAATATTAAAAAGCTTCATCGACAAACGTTTTCACTCGACTTTATATTCATTTAATAAAAAATAAAAGAATAAATCACTTGTGAATAATCGTTTGAAGTATTCTATGAAAATGTACGGAACAATAATTCGTATCTTTCCGACGGATAAACTTTTTATCGAGTTTATGAAAGTTAAATAACAAGTACAGTAATACTTTTATGTATGAATGTATACATACATAAATATGTACACGCACACGATCGAATATTCTTGGACGTGCGTAAACAATTGAAAATGTACATACATCATCTACAGATGGATTTAAGCACATACAAACTTTGTGTAAGTATTAAGCTTTCAACAAACGTGACGCATAAATAGCGAATGGAAAAGCAAATCCGTGATATAAATAACAGAACGTTTAACTAAAAATCAATTGATTTTCTAATTCCGTAATTTTCAATTTAAAGTATTTCAAGAACAATAATGTTCTAACGAAATAACTGGTTTCAATATAAAGTACCATTTTCGAATTGTAAAACCGTTATAGATAAATATACTTTGATACGTATAAAAGAAGTCTTCTTATTGATAAAAAAATTGTTAAGGATCAGTGGATATGTGCAAATACGTTAAACGAAAACTAGTCGATGATTTGCAATCGATTTTTGTCCTTTGAGTTGTGAACCTAAGTAGGCGAGAATCTCGGAGGTCCTTTCGATTCCTCCATTGTCCAAAAAATCGAAGTACTTTTGGTTATGACATAATATATGAACCAAAATGTTCTACATCCGGAATTAAAAAATTTTTAACTGTACAATTTTTAATTAAAAATAAAATTAAGAATAATTAGTAAAACTCGCTTAGAAATAGATTCAGTCTTCTAAACTAAATTCATACAATGATAATGACAAATATAGAAACAAACTCGCTAAAACTGTAAAACTAGCAAAGAATTTTTCCAACGGAAAGTAATTACTGTTGGGTACGCAGTAATGAAGTTTGTATTTTTTAGTTATTTGTTAAGCAACGTGACCTGGGCTGCACTTAAGAGGCAAACGTGACTGCTTCTCTACGTTTGAGGTTCACAAATTCTACACTTATTTTCTTTATTTGTACAATTTACCGGGCCATGGCTAGGAAAACACCAAAATTTTAATTAGATTCACGTTGTAAAATTATTCTCCAAGTCTGATTCCACTTTTACAAAATAGCAGGTAAATGCCTTGGCAATTTCACAAACTAAACTAATTAAATTTGATTTCATCATTTTTTTGTCTAGCGTACTCGCAAAGAAATGAATATTGTCTAAACCAGTGTTTTTCAAACATTTTAAACGACGCTCTCTAAAGAAAAAAGAACATTTCTGCACCCGAGAAAGATAGTAAATTTAAAACGATAAAAGGGAAATATATTTCTAGAGTTAAACTGTTTACCCTCGATGATTAATATATGAACCAAAAGAGTTTTTGTCAGTCATCAGTATCTTTCTAGATTGAAAATTTGCTTTCGCAACTCTCTCTCTGTCTTTCATCCTCATGGGATCATAAAGCAAGCCTCCCTTAGGAAACGCCTCCTTCCTCTTACACTTTCTAAAATATAGCAAGCACAAAGCAATAATTTCCATTTACATAATTTCTTTGATCAAAACCTTTTATCGTGTTTTATTATCAAATAACGCGGTTTAATAAACGCGCCGCTACAAGATTACAGTGTGTAAATGTACACCAGCGAGAAGGCAAAGTCATCATGGTAAATAAGGACTCATAACGACGATGAACAAACTCAAAGCGAAGTAAACGAAGATGCGCTTGAAGGGTGTTAGCATAACTTTCATTAGACTTCATTAAGGATTCGCAGTTTGGGTCTCGCGCCGCGAAAAGGGCTCTGTGGTCGAAATTTTGACCGAGCAAAATTGTTAAAGCAAACAATCACGTTACCAGTACCAACGCAGAGAATTGTCGGAAACGAATAAAATGACAAAAAGCAAAAGTTCAATTGTGAAAAATGAATTAGTTCATTGTGTCTTTTTGCGCTGCTGCCGAATGAATTGCGGAAAGAATGAAGAGCTAAGGGCTGGGAGGAGGAGGTTAAAAAAGAATGGAAACGTAGAAGAGAGAAGTTGTACCTTTTGTATGCATCGAAAGGAATGAGAATGGACACAATAGGCAAGTGTTCTTCACATAGAAGAACACTTCTTTACCTTCACTTATCTAGAAGGTAGATTTTTATCTTTTGAACAAAGTTTGGTGCTGCGTTACCGACGAAGTACAGTCCAGTTTTATTGGTAGTAGAAAGTTAGACGAAATGAAAAAAATATACCGCGCGTCTACAAGGTGATTTGTATAGGATGCGGCCGAATAACATTAAACACAAGTGGGCACGAGATAATTCCGGGTAAAAGAATAAGAAAAGAATATGGAATAACATTTTTTTTATACGAACATTATTCCAGATCTTTAATGATCCAGTTTTCTTTCTCTTTGAAATGTGACAAATGTAAATTTACAAATTAATAAGACTTTAATATGGAATATGGTTCCTGTAAGACTTTTGTTCCTTACAATTGGTAGAATGCTATGCAATCGTAAACGAATTTGACCTTGAAAAAATCGGTCAAAGATAATTTTACAGGTAGAATTTTTGATTGATCTAAAAATGTAGAATCACACTGGTCATGGCGTATAATTTTGTGACACTGTGTATATCTGTCTTGAAACGAATAGTTTTCGAAGTCTTCGATTTTTAGAATACTTACTAAAATTGTCATCGTTGAACTAAATAAGAAACACTTGTAACGCTATCGATGCTGCTTTAGAAACTAAATGTCTCGAAAACTAATTATTTAGGATAGATGAATCTGACGTATTTTTATTCTCAATATTCATTTTTCTAATAAGTTTTACCACGAAAAATAGGCCATTTAAGAGAATGAAGTTAACCTTCAAATCTCCTTGACTGATCTATCTACTGATAAACAGTTTTCAATAGAATCACTCAGTGCATAAAACATTAGTAACAGAGAAGATGAAAGGAAAGTCTCGAACTGTGAAAGTATGTTGTCCGTGATGAAAAATTTCCAGCGAATGTTTACGTTTAGAGTCATTTATTCGATGAATACTCCCACTCTGGACTAAAGGCGCTACTAAAAATGATAAATGGATTAATTGTACACTTACTAACGGTATCGTTGGGATACCAACAATGCAAGTAGAAATCAGTGAACGAAACAGAAAAATACCTACCGAAGATAATAGTTTTACCGTTATCCATTATACTGCATTATGTAATGTATTTTTCATAGCACAAAAACGGTGAAGGTGTAGAATTGCAAAAACGTATAGAAGAGAGCGGAGCAGAGGAGAGCAAAATTGAAAACATAAAGACAGCGAAACACGAACTGCATTGTCATGCATAAAATTGAGAGAAAAAGGAACAGAGGAGGAAGTAAAAGCTGGATAGAACGAAACGCAGGGGAAGTTGGTATCGCGTAAAAAGACGAAGGTAAACTCGAGTTGAGCGCGTATCAAGATAGACAGAAAAGAAAGGACAATAGCCTTGGGGATCCTTGGTATAGACGGTGCCTAGACGCATCTGTCGCGAGATGTCCCTCGTCGTCGATCCGTTATTGGGATTTCTGCACGTGCGAAACCCTTGGGAGAATGTTCCCGACTTCTGCCTCCGCTGAATTATTCGAAATTCTACGCGGATTAAATCTAATCACATTCCATCACGCATTTTAATAAGAAGAAGTCCGCTGGATGTTAAGAACATATGGCTGGATTTATGAGACGAACTACAGTGACGCCACCGTTTGTTAAATAATCGTTCTTGCATCTTTGTTCGATATTTCGGGGATTTAGGTTGGATCGTGAGTGACTCGCAGCAACAATCGTTGCATCATGAATCCATGGGAGAGTCAGATGTCCGAAGAACTTGAAACAGAGAATTGCAAGTTTTCCCAAATGAAGGATATCTGCAACATTGTATACTTGTATGTCGATAACGTAATAATAAATGTTATCAACATTCGTACCATACGAGCAAACATTCGGGAAGTAAATAAAAGGATGAAAAGAATACGAGCAGAAATGTACCATAATTGAGCTGACACATTTATTCAATGCACTATATTTAAACAATATAGTTTGAATTATTCAATACTCGTGTTCTCGCTCCTTCAACTGCTTGTAAATTTCCTAAATTGATTTTGAAGTTTATTAATCGCAACAAAAATAATTATCACGAATCACACTCACCTTCGAATCATCAATTTTACAATAATAGCTGCACTCTCTCGACTTTCTTGTCGTTGTTGTTATTATTTTTTAATTATATTTGTATAACCTGCGCGATTCATCCCGAAGAAGGTCTACATACCAAATCATAACGTTGATTGCACTGAATTCTATGCCAAATTTCCTCGATGTCAATAATTTGATCTTCGTACTAAAAAAGTACACAGGTGTTCTTATAATCGCGTTATTTCTCATCTTGAGTTTAACATTAATTTAACACTCGAACAAAGAGGTATTAGAATTCTCATTGTTTCATCGATGTCAATAACTTGATCTTCATACCAAAAGAGTAGGTGTTCTTATAATCGTGTTATTTCTCATCTTGAGTTTAACATTAATTTAGCACTCGAACAAAGTGGTATTAGAATTCTCATTGTTTCATCGATGTCAGTAATTTGATCTTCGTACCAAAAAAATTCACAGGTGTTCTTATAATTGCGTTATTTCTCATCTTGAGCTACATTAATTTAACACTTGAACAAAGAAGTATTAGAATTCTCATTGGTTCATCGATGTTAATAATTTGATCTTCATACCAAAAGAGTACACAGGTCTTCTTATGATCGCGTTATTCCTCATCTTGAGTTTAACATTAATTTAACACTCGAACAAACCGGTATTAGAATTCTCATTGATAGAATAAACGGTCGATCAATCCGTCTGATGCTTAGTTCCGAGCGACTGTGAAGCGTCCAATACGCGAGGCAACCACCCGAATCCTCGTTAGATCATTCTCTTTGGTTGTTGTTACCAGGCAAGACGAGTAGTTGATGGCATTTTCAACTGCAACAATGCGGTTGATTGAACGGGAAACGTTTGCAAGTCCTTAACCGTTGAATATCCTCGTTATCGGCTGCGGCTACAGCGTAAAAAGAAAATGGCGGCGATAGACAGGACGCGAGGCAAATGCAAATGCCGGAAGTTCCGCTGGACGTTGAAGTGCCACGGTGATTTTCGTGAGTCGGCCAAGTTTTTGTATCTGGGCTCGGTTGCACAGGGAACTCGAAAGAACTTGTACCGTTTCACGGAATTGATTAAACGTATTATACCTCGCTGGGAAGATCTTTTTCCGGCGTGAGAACTTGCTCAACTTTCGGCGGGCGAACTGATGCGTTCCACTCAAATTGCGTTGCGGCGTTGCGGCGTTGCGGCCATGCCGCGTTGCGAGAGTTCGTAGACTTCGGTGGTTCTGACGAGTTTTGGTAATTTCCTGAAAGTGCCCGCAGTCAATATAGCATAGATTCTATGCAAATTATGGTGGGAGTATACATTTATAAGCCGAGTAGGTACTTTCGAAGAGTGTTTTGCAATTAAAATGTATCAAATGTATTTCACCGTATGTATAATTCCATCGTTTTATTACGCGAGGGCAAGTTTAAAGGATCCTTGACACAACTTTAGGAAATTTCTTTAGAAAATGTCAGACAAATCGTTCCATAGTTCGGGACTCTTCTCAGCTACTAGTTACGTTATAATCTAATACGTAGTGCTTTCGCCAGAAATTAGTACCTGTTCATTTTCATCACTTTAGTGAACAATCGAAATTCTCTGTACGCTCAGGCATCGTCTTAATTGAAAAACAGTTTTGTCGAGTGCAAATAAAACGATGAAGTAACGTCTATCTATAAAATTGTCACTTTATTTGCTTCGTTTCTCTTCTTCGATCTTCAGGTAAGAAGTATCAAACATTTATTATTTCAAATTTTGTATTAATAAATTATATTTTGAAAATACACTCCAATCGAGTGTAAAGAATTCACGAAAGTGAAAATGAAACTGCAAATTGGAGAGGAATCGTTTATTCATTGCTACTGGATGGTTTTAAATCGTAGGGTTGGGGTCAAAGAGACAGAAGAGAACAAATTCTTCTCTTTGAGGCACTGGTCACGTCGCATTTGAACAGGCAATGCCCATTACGTGTCTGATAAGGGACGAGATTATTCTACTTCCTTGAAAAGGTGGCAAAAACTTTTGAGGACTTTCCACTATTTAAATATATTTGATACAGATCTGTAACGCATTGTTACCCTTACTGCTATTATGTCAAACAGATAGATAATATTTGTTGCCATTTGTAAATAGAAACAAGTTAAATGCAGAGTATTGAACAGATTTTCGAAGTCGTTTTTCTCAAAAATTAAACCTCGTTTGTACAAACTTTATTGCTCGCTTGCGACTTATTTCTTCACGAAGTATTACTCTTCAGCTGCTTGTACCACCAATAACGGACAATTCTGTATAAACTATTGTACATGTTATAGTTTTATCGAAACTTCTGTTTCATCTGTATAGAAAAGTAAACATTTAATATATTTTAGTAAATCGAAGGAACGAATGTCTGTGATTTGAAATATATATTTTTTCTCTTTTTTTATCACGTTCAGGAAAGCATATTATATAAAAGATACTATTTTTGGTACAATTACTTAAAATTAAAAAATGGGTATATGTATTTTCGTTTCAAATTTTAAAGTTTTACGGTGACTAAAATGTCGTTTCTTGATTTAATGCAATTTAACGTGTAAAGCAAACTTTGAAATGTAATTCCAGCGTTTAAGTTATTTCTTTTTAAGGTACAAGAATCATTTGCACAGAATTGGGTTAGACATCCAGCATTTTAACGATTTATTACGTATATTACAGAAATAAACGTTTAATATACATATATTACAGCGAACTAAGAATTTCAGAAATTAACACCATATTCTAAGCATACATTCTTACACTCTGTTGCAAAATATTAAGTAGAAAAATATTACTTTTAATTTTGCTACGTTTCTGAAATGAAGCAGAACATGGAATACTTATTTTCCCTTAATTAAAATACATTTTTAGTCGACTAAAACATCTTGTATCTAAAACTCATCGATCTACTGTTGTCGCGTAACGCACTTAAATACGTAAACTTGATTCTCTAATTGTACTTTCTTTCGTCGTACAATTAAATTTCAGAGATAATGTATTTTTAATTCAATTGAAGAGAGTTCTCGGTTCCAGCGTCGGATTACGTATTTCTCATAAAGCATTTGTTGCATTTGTTTCACCGAGATAAATATGTAACTATATTACGGCGAATTAAAAGCCTGTCTATATATCACATATGAAAAAGCTGCGAACGTATAACATAACTCGACGACTACGTACAAAAAAAAAAAAAAAAAAAAAACGAAAAAATACTTAGAGTTAATAATTCTACGTTCGTTAAACGCGAAGCGAACACGCTTAATTGCACGTGCGTCTGCGAAGCGAACAGATGTCGCACCATTGTTCTCTCTCTTCTTTTTTTTTTTCTCGCTCCCTCGCGACCTCACCCTCGCGTTTTCTCTTTATGGCTATATTTTTGCGTGCTAACTGACTCGGCACCGAACTTGGCTTTCGGCCAATACCAAACGATCAGTTACTCTCTGTTGAATATTGGCTCCCCTTCGAAATTGTATCGGGTCTGTAAAGCATAACGATTCCTATTTCGCTACGTCTTTCTCCTGCCACGAAGCCGAGAGGATTCGATGGCTCGTTGTTCGGCAATCGAAAGGTAATTTTCTGAACGGTGCTCGTGGAGGAAACGTTTTCAAACTCTCACTTACAAGATCTCACAGATACGCCGGACGAATACTGCACGCTATATTTTATGTAAAATTGAGGTGATCGGATGTTTGTTAGAACTTCTTAATTCAGGAGATTTTAAATTGGCAAGCATTGCGACTCCTTTCAGAGATTTGAGAAAACTTGAAAAAGCACGTTTTTCACAATGAAGCGATAATTACACACGCTGTGGCAAATAAGTAACGAAATTATATTTAACCAGAGAACGATCCAACGTGTTCTGTTCCGATTTTAATGTACTATTCTTGCAATTGAGTAGAGTATAAATCATTGTTGGAGCACGTAGAACGCCATCTACATTGGAAATAGATCAAGATCTTTTCGTAACAGAAATTACATTTATAAAATTGAGTAATTATTCGGAAACTTTTATCATATCAGGAAGAAATATAAAGTAATAAATACTCTTCCATTAATTATTGAATAACGGTATCTAGAGAGTTGCAGGTAAATGTATTCATTTGATTGAAAAAGAAAAATGATGTAATCCCGAGTGTATACCATTTACGTTATAGCGGAAGCTTATCATTCAAGACTTTAATTATTTATAGCTTTACAATTATCGAGTATTTACACTTAATGTTTTACACATTGCAACGGGAACGCGTCTTTCATCGTCCTGCGAAAGCACGTTAAAATCGAAGGTAAGCAGGTTGGGTTTATCCCTTGTAAATAAAAATACTCATCAACATAGTTTAGCAAAAGGTCGGTAAAAATGTATTGAAGTTTAACCAGGGCTACTGACGTAACGATTTATTCTACGATAAGTTATACGATGTGTTGAAACATGGTTGCGTCATACAACGAGTGATACAACAACTTTGTACACTTTACGATACGATAGTTTAAGCAGAAATAATACTACTTTGCGAATAGTATTAACGACAGTTATATAAATTGTTTTGTAAATTATCGTTACGTCTGTGATTCTTATAACTCGGACCATGTCGTCAGTATCCAATTGGAATCTTCTTTCGTATGGATATATTTAATGAACCAATCTAAAATAGAACAAGTTTGACGCATTGAACTTTGTATACAGTTTGAGACCGGAAAGGAAGTTGTTCTACTTAACTCGACTTACATTCCAATCATAAAAGATTGGCGCGTCAGTTTTCTCATTCTATATTTGTTATTCAGAAAATCACGATACGGAAACTAAATACATTTAAGCAGAACGGGGCACTTTCAATGTAACGTTATTTGAAATATTCTTTTAGGTAAGAAGTCTCGATTAATAAAATAATGAAATATATAATTGAAGGTCGAAATTGTAATTCAGTTTCTTGGAATGTTCGTATTTAATTCTGACTTTTATATTTCCCCTCGCTGTGTAAAATTGTTTTCTGACAATTATATTAATTATTAAATTTTATTAATTAAATGAATTAAAAGAAATTAACTATGATATTTCATCAGATTTTGAAACGAAATAAGTAACGAAATTTCATTAGTTACAATTACTGTTACTTCAAAGAAATCAATGTTCCATTTAACTCCAAATAAGATTCTTCACAATGAAATGATATAGAAGTTCATACAAATTGTTGATCTATTATTTTAATTTCAACTTAAATGTTTTAAAATATTTTAAAAACAAATACCAATGTTGCGAACAATGTATCAATCATCAAAGGATTATTTTGCAGGAAACAAATATAAAACATGTCATCCTATTCAGTATCATTATTTTTTTGCCACAAAATGCATTTTTGTAGGTTACCATAATGATGAAAAAAAATTTTGTTTTTCTCGTAACGATTGAAAAACAAAGCAGATGCAGAGCAGATATAAAATTACTTATAAAATATTTTAAAGGCTGGCAGTGTTTCGTGGAATTACTTAGGCACCGATTCATACTGCCACAATTCTTTGCTTTGTTAAATTTAAAAGGCTGTCATGCAACGCTAACACGGTCCAAAAAAGCAAATAGAAAAATATCGAATCCATAATAACGACTATTTGTTCCTAAGAATACGAGAATAGCGAGGAACGTAAATGGTATACTCCTTGCAATATGTCTGGAGTTCTTTTTCATTTATACTTTCGCGATATCGATTAATTAGGGGTCCGAGCAGGTAAAAGTATTTTCATTTATAAATTCCCATGACGCGAATATAGGTATCAAATAGCGATATCATCATGAATACTTTGTGGTATAATGAGCCAGTATGTACGAAAAGTTTGACGCATATACCAAGTCCTGAGTAAATCGAATTTTTATTTTTGGAAAAATTGTACTTTGTAACAATCGATACTGATCACCGACAATAACTTTTACACCACTCTTTTAAACGCGTATTTTTATTATTAATACTGTACTTTCCACCATTTTGCAGTATAACTTATAACAATGAAACCAATTACAAATCCATTCTAAAATGGTTCCGTTCGAGGTTCCTTAAATGTATCAAATTTTCAACTATATTTTTATAAATACAGAATATTCGCTTAATTCGTGTAAAGATTGTTAATTCGGTCCTTGATCGGGAAAATATTTGTCAACTACTGTCTTTTCCAAATTCTTATAATGGCTCACGTGTACATTTTCATTATTCTAACATTTGAAATTTCTTTAATCTTCAAAATACAAGGAACACTGTACTTGCTACGTATTAAATTACATTTAAGTTTGTTACAGAACAGTTGATACGAGGTGTATTGTCTGTCGTTACATAAAGTTGAAGACTTTGCGATTAATGTGTAACGTTGAAAGCAATTTTGAACTTTCCTAATCACGAATCTCATCCATAATGGCTAATCCAAAAATGCCTAAGAACACAATTTCAGCACAGAAGCAACAATTGTTTAAATAAAGTATTCGTTGCGTTATCGTGATTTGGGTTTTAAACTCACTTGTCCGATCTTTCTTAAATTCTCGACCTACTTGTTTTCGTCGGCCCCTGGTCCTAGTTTCGATTCGAGCTTCTTTAGAAGCACGAAATACAATCTCCCGACGTGTCGATATCAACTAAAGTTTTCGATGATCCACGAAAGCTTGGTCCGTAAAGCATATATCCTATTTTGTACGCGTTTCTTCTAATAGCGTTCGTCCTCTTCGATCTCTGCGTAGAATTTCATAACTTGGTCCGTAGCAGCTTGGGTAATAGCACCTCTACATGGATTGGGATCCCAATTGATACCGGGACAACCCATTGCCTCGAAACACGTCACCAGACGATTCACATTCGATGGACAACATTGGACTACCGCCCAAACGCAAGGTGGAGGACTCTTCACAGATGGGCGCCGAGTGGCCGTAGCAGGAAACTTGGGTATCTGCACCCCGTGACGATTTGGATTAATACCCTGCAAAGAAGAACAAGCTTCAACTAACTTTGCTTACCCTTTCCTCTAGTGCTACTATTGGAAATCGATACGCCACACATTATCCTGCTTAAACTTTTCGTACCTAAACGGCAGCTAACGTTGCATACTGATACGGGAATGTCAATAAATGTGTATATCGTTATTCAAAGTCCAGAAGTATTGGTGCCATCGGACGGTTATGACCGGAGGATTTGAATAGCATTAAAATTGCAACCCTAGGTTGACTTCTATCGAGGTTAGCTCACAAAAGGTTCTATCGAGTTTGACTTGAAATACAAAACTTTTAAACGAAAATACGGAAAGGTTAGTTGGGTACCCGATTATTGACACGAGAATTAGATTAAAATATTATTCTACGACGTACATTTCTTTTTTTTTTGGATCGTAGGGTAACGTAAGAATTTACCTACTAGTATCCTGGTAAAATAGGTTACCATCGAAAGTAAATAATTAAAGCAAGTAAAATAAGGTGTAAATTACTTAGAACCGTACACTGAGAATTAGAAACGTACACTGGGTCAGATGAGACCCCAGGAATCCTACCAAACTTAAGTATTACCCTTTAGTATTACAACGTGTTATGGCACCGTTAATTTTCGTTCGTTATTACTCGATCAGAACGGACAATCGATAACAGTGGAACTGACACTGAAAAATACATTCCCTATTGTATCGACACGTCCTACTATTGAATTGTCGTTGCGCTAATTGTAACACGAAAACCGAAGCATCGCAAATTGGGTAACTGTATATGTTAATTCTCTGTCAGCAAATCCGCGAGCCATTGTATACACATATTTCCTCATAAAGGAAATCCCGTCAGGTGTTTCATTGGTAAATCGTACTTTATCGCGGAGCGTAATATCTGCTTTGTGCGTTCCCCATAATTTCTACCGTTTCATGGAGTTCTAACAATCTCGAATGCGAATATTATACGTGCAGTTATTTCACAACTACCAGGGATAACATCTGCCTAGCGACCAATTATTCTTCGTTCAACAATCGCGAGATCGGGTGAGCAAGCAGATCGATATCGCTTTAACGATCGTCAAAGTTGTTTCCAAAGCTCTCGTATAACATTAGAAGAGAAGTGGACCGTTTCTATCGTGCGATAGCCAGGATGCTGCACATGTGTGCACGACAGGATAATGCGAAACAATTATCGGAACACGGGGATCGAATAGACGTGTAAGCCACGAATGACACCGATGCTTCTGGACAATTGCACAGATCGTGGCTGAAGTGTTTTAACAGGGAAACGGAAGAGGCTCACCGTGAAATCGATATCGTTGTCAGTATTTATTCTCGAAAACACATTCGGAATGGAGGAAGATGCTCCATGGCGGATTATTATTCGTGCGCTCACAGGTAGTGCGTTCAGTCTGGCCTCTTCCTGTCGCCTCCGTTGCTCTTTCATGGCCCTAGCACGCTCCTCGTTCTCCCTGGCCTCTTTCGCTCTGCGGGGTATAAGGGAGCATTATATTATCAGCGTAGACTGAAAGAGGAAGCTCATTGTGCGCGACACGACCAAGGTGTTTGTTTCATTAACATTGCTCGTTTCGCAACGCGGCGTTAACTTACAGCTCCCGCAGCCGAATATTTACCATACCCTCCTCCGTACAATATGCCATGGATCTTGAGAGTTATAATAACCGGCGCGAAGCTACTTCGCTTTTCCGAGCTGTTGGCTTCCCAAGTAGCTGACACAGTTTGCACCCAGGGTGTTACGTGCGCGCTTCTTTGTGAAAGTTTTAAGCGAACACGTGCTCCCGGTGATCATTTACAGTTGCGTTAATTGAGCATGCAACGCGCGGGAGATTGATATGTCGCAACGGTTAATCGTAAATTTTATCTTCTACCGCGTCACGAAAGCACGAAGCTTTCAGGACGGATGCTTCGCGAAAGAATATTACGAACTGAGAATAATGGATTCGGGAATGTCGGTACCCGTGAGATTGTGTAAATGTGTTTAATATTTTTGGTTTATTTTTCCCGAATTGAATCATTGTCAGGACTTCATATATGTACGTTTTATTAGCTACTGTACGACACGAACGGATAGTGCTTCCACACGTTGTTTAACTTTGATTTTTAAAATTTTTAACTTTAACTCCACCTGTCTCGTTTGTAGGCAAGGTAGATCATACAATGTATATATTATAAGTTTCCTTTCTTTTGCAGAAAGTATTCATTGAACTATTGAGGAGAGAACAAAACTCATTTTATTTTGCGATAGTTACTTATTTCGAAGTTTAAATTATCGAACTAATATCAAAGCACGTAACCAGATATGGGATGGAATAAATCGAAAATATTTTGTACACATTTTTGAAAAGTTTAACTATTTAAATTATATTCGATTTCTTAGAAATTCAAGAGAATTTTTATAAGACGATCAATATCGACGACGAATAATACTTTTTAACCTTTCTTTTTATATTTTATTAATCTTTACCGCGACAGATTGAAATTATCAAAAACATGTTCTTGCAAATCTTATTCGATAAAAGGTATAATTTTTCTCTAGGTGTTGCAGTGGGAGAGATATCAGAGTGAAGTTAAATTTTTTAAACGAAACTCTATATTCTTTTTATTCGTAAAGGAGATCGTGTGCTATCGGCGAATTGAATGATTGTTTTCGTGTATCAAATTCACCTATAAAGTTACGTATCGTCGATTCGTCGGCATGGCCAATGTAAAAGACTCGTTGCCAGTAACGCGAAATAATATTTATAACGGTATACTCGAATATAAATTGACAATTACGCGCGTCGGTTCGTAGCAGTTTAATATCCAGTCACCGAATTCATTTCGACCACCTGGCCGCGTCGGTTTCTTTACCTGCTTTCTTCTTGCCTTTGTCTTTCAACCTCGAGCCTCCTTCTCTCTTGCTCCTGTCTTTGTCTCTCGAGCTCCATGCCTCTCCTGGACTCGTTCAAACGTAAATTGGCTGGAGTAAGACCCGCGTCTTGTCTTCTCCTGTGCTCCTCGAATCGTCTACGATCCTCATACACTGGTCTGGTGTTCTCCAACGGTCTGGTCCTTGCAGCTTGATTTCTCCTGGCCTCCGCCTCCATCATTTCCTTAAGCCTTCTGTCGGCTTCCAACGCTGCCGCTTCCTGTCTCTTTCGTTGTTCCTCGTATCTCCGCGTTTGTATCCTTCGACTCTCCTCTTCTCGTCTCAGAGCTTCTCTTCTCAGCTGTTCCTCTCGCTGTTTCTCTCGTTCGCGAATTCTCCCCTCTTCGAACCTCCTGATCGCATCGGTTCTTCTGACATCGTCTACGTAACTCTGAGGATAGACGTTCGTCGGAGCCGATGGACCGTGATTTCTTCTACCACTACTCGGTCCAGGATACCTCGACCGATTATACAATCCCGCTACGTTTATCGTCCTTCTAGGTTCCGACCAATTTTTTTCCACGCGTATAGGTTGATTTCGTCGAATGTACTCTTGCAACTTCCGCTCTTCCTCCTGTCGTTTTCTATCCTCCTCTAACCTCCTTCTATTCGCTTCTTCTTTACGTTGATCAGCGGGAGTGTCTACCTTGATCGGTCGATTACGTTGTATGTATTCTCTCAGCTTTTGATCGTGCTCTCTCTCCCGCTGTTCCCTCATTCGTCTGTCTGTTTCCGTTTCGTAGGATCTGCTCTCGTTCGATTTCGATCGCATGGCATACAGCAAGTTGGTAGGTGGTTCGCTCCCGTTCTGCTGTTGGATCCTCCTTTCTTCCATATTTCTCCTGTCCAACTCTTGTTGCCTCCTCTTCGCAGCTTCTTCCCATTGTTCCTTCCTGCGCATTTCTTCTCGTCTTCTTAGATGTTCCTCCATCGATCGTTGCCTTTTCCTCTCTTCTTCCTCTGGAGATGTTTGGGGTCGAGGCTCGTGACGCCTGCGAGACGATTCCAACTCTTGTTGCCGACGTTTCTCATCTTCCCATCGGTTCCTTCTCGTTTCTTCCTCCTGTATGCGTCGCCTGTGTTCTTCTTCCAACTGCCACCTATTCGTAGTCGACCGGTTTTGGTGCAGCTGTCGCTGTCTTTCTTCCTGTTCGTTCTGCCTTTGTTCGAGCAACTTGTCGTAATCGTTCCTGATTCTTTCTATGTCAACGTTAGTTTGATTCTTGATGTAACTCCGCCTCTGAGCTTCCTCTTTTCTCGTTCTTTCCGCTTCTTGTCTTTTTCTCTCCTCTTCCTGTCTCCGTCTCTCGTAGTTTTTGCGACGTCGTTGATTCTCAGTTTGCAACTCGTCACTCGACACCACGCCTTCGTCTTCCCCGAAACCCCATACTGCGCGTTTCGAGCGGTTTCCATCTTCCAGCTGCTCACCAGTGCCGGAATCATCGAGCCATAAGATCTTACGACCCTGATTAGCCGTCAAGCTATCGACAGACTTTGCTCTACCTCCATCGTGAACGCTTCGCTTCACTTTAGCAAAACGCGACTCCTTGTTGCCCGTCTCCGCTAAACTCCCCCTTCTTTCTGTTCTCTGATTACCGAGAGCAGACAGAGTAGTCGTCGTCTCGTTGGCAACGCTAAACTTACCCAGGTCTCCTCGGACCGGTAACTTTTCCGCGCGCCTTTTGTCGTCGAAGAAATCCGAATGAAGAGTCGCCTCCATGTCACCCCTGTTGAGTTTGACCCTTTTTGTCGTAGTCTCCGATATTTTCAGCTTGAGAAGTTCGTCCATCTCTTCGTAGCCGTCCTCCGAGGGAAGATCGTAATCCACGTCCAGAGATATGGGTGTCGCGTCCACCCACAAATCGGACGCTGCTCCTAATTCCTTACCCTTAGTCGGAGAGTCTATGGATCTTTTTTGCTTGTGGTTAGACGCCTCCAGTCCCTCGCATCCCACTTGCAATTCTGGAACTCCACCTATGCTGAACGGATCACTGTTCGGAGGCATCTCTGTGCTAGAATCGTCAAACGAGTTGGACTGTTTGTAGAACATCTTTGGGCTGGTGACTCCGTATTCCGTCGTTTTAGCTTTCCAACTTACATGGCCGCTCTTCTTCGGTGTCTTGCTTTTGCTTTGCGTCAATAATTTCGTCATAGGTGTTGGACTCAGTAGAGGTTTCTCTCTGAGGAGGTCCAATTTGTATATCTCCACGGAACCGGGTCCTTGATCTTGGAACGTGTCGTCAGCCACAAAAGGATCCTCCAATTCGGACGGAGGTAGCTCGCGTGAAAGTAATTCGGGTGTCTTGGGACTTTTGCCATCAACCTTTTCATCTGTGAATTCTCGACCGTCGAAATTGTGAAACTGCTTGTCTTCGAATAAAGGTGAGAAATCGTCAGCGGCACTGTTCCCCGTCCGTGAGAAGATCAAGTCTTTTTCGAGGTATTTCATCCCGAAGGATTGCTTCGGAGATTCTGAAAAATTTATACGTACACAGGTGAATCTACACAATTGTGGTACAAGGTTACGTTGTGTCACAAATTATCCGATTTGCGAGTGGATCGTAATTATTTGTTGGGCCGAATTATTAGTACTTAATTGTACCGATTGAAGTAAATTCTCGGTTTTGTTCGCTATTTTCTATATTATGTAAAATCAAATTTGGAATAAAATATTTACACGTAGCTTTTAGAGAATAGTTTGTAGTTTCACCTTGAGTTTTAACATATTAACCGAAAGAGAAAAGAAATAGATACAACGGGGATTTTAAGTTTTGTGACGTCTTTGTCGCGAAATAATATTTCCTTCCAATTTATTTGTCAATGAGAATATGCAACAATTAAATTTGAGTCTCGACGTGTTATTTACTCGTGCTAGATTGTATCTTGTTATTTGTAGTTAAGAAGACTGTCCTCGAGCGAACTATAGGTTTGCGGAATAGGTACTCAAACACGCGCAACCAGTGGCTTGAATTCAAACGCTCGATACTGTAGCTCCGTTATATTCAAACCGCAATTTTAAATTACTAGTAGAATTCTTAATTAAGAATGGCTTTCAACAGTTTGTTTCAGTATGCGTAAATGTACCTTTAACCGGTTCCCATTAAAATTTATTTCAACGTACTTTTCAAGTGAATGAAATGCACGCAAAGTGTTAGAAAAGTATTGGAAATTTAATTTTCGTTAGCCGAAACTTTTATGAATTATCAAATTTAAATATTTTCTTGAAACCCGTATTGTTTCAATTTACACAATTTGGTAATAATTTCTTTTTTAATCATAATTTGTCTTTAATTAACGAATTTAGAACAAACGACTATAGTACACGAAATGGATTCTAACTTTCGAGAAATTATCGATCATATTTCACTTCGATTAAGTGTAGTAACCAATTGTAAGAATTACTTTGTTATTTTTGCTGTTTTAAATAAAAAGAAAATGATGTATACCCTATTGTTTATATCGCGTGTATGAATTGACTGAGTCGTGGATAACAGGTAAAATGGGGGTTGAAGTGTTTAAGTAAGCAAATATTTTTCAAACACAGTATATCTAGACGGACTAATGAGGCAATAGACTTAAAATGAAGTTGAATTAAGCACTTGAACGTAAGTATTCATTAATTTTGATCTGCACACGCGGATACAACGGTCTCGTACGAAAAGATCTCTGAATTACCAGGGATACACTTCAAGCGGGAATTAGAGAGAGAAAATCAAGCATGATTACGACATCAACTACTCAGTCTCGAATAAGATAAACATCCTCGTTAACAATTTAATCCCTTTTACCTACCGATGGATACAATTTTCTACCACAAGTAGAAAATATATTATTTACTAATAATATTATCTAAAAATAAATGCATCGAATAAAATTTCTAAATAATTAGAAAAATGAACGATTATTTGACAAAATTACAATATTTGATATCAGCTGTTAACCGAGTTCGTTATTGAAGCTAGTAAGAAAGCTAGGGTAACGATGAAATGTAACAAACAACTATTTTTATCGCAAGGGTAGAAAAGTGATCATGATCGATAAAAAGGCAGAATATTCGTCGCAGTATGCATTTGTGGTAAAAGTTCACGCCGACCGAAATCGATTTAATTTGAAAACTAAGGGGCCAACATTCACGCTAATCCATGCTCAACGAGACAGCTTTTTTTTTTTTAACAGTTTATACTTTCGCACACGCGGTAATTGGATCGTTCGCCTTGACCGCGAGTTCAAACTTTTAACTATGCGGATTCTCGAGGCTCGGTATCGCATTGCTCGTTATTAAACGTTATTAAAAATCAAACCTAAGCGGATCCCCAACACGACGAACTTTAATTATCAGCGAAATTAACGTAGATTGCCTCTTACACGGCGAATTACTCAATCTTCCGACGACTCATGACTCGTCACTCGTTCCCGAAATCTATGGTCCCGAGTTACCGTAGTTCTGATCAACTTACCACGCTTATCCTTATCGTTTCGTCGCGCGAGGAACTCTAGTCCCTGCAACCTCGGAAGTAACCGAACCCTACCCTCCCTCCTCGCCCTTTTCGATTCTCGAAACGCTACATCAGGAACGAGCACCAGAATAATACACTCTGGTCCTCGAGATCGCCGCTCTGTTTCTTCCGAGGGAGCTAGAGCGACGGAATTAAATCGCTGGATGTGACAAACGTCAGACGTACCGGTGTTCGAAGAAGAAATCGACCTTCGTGGACCGATCGAAAGGTCGAGCGGCTGATTCACGGCAGGATTCTGATCCTTCCAGTCCAGTTGGTCCTCGAATTTTCGATAAACTCCATGGCGGTGCGGGGCCAAAGGGGAGTATTGATCGAGAGTAAGGCGGGAAGGGTGGAGGGTGGCCGTCCCCACCACGTCCACGTACACCGCCAGCCAGACCGTGGCCAGAACCACTGTCACCCACGGCTGCATCCTCCTGCAATGAAACCGGTGTTCTTCGTTACACTTCTTTTTCCATCGGAACAAGTAGGAAACAGTAGCAAGGCGAAACAGTAGCAAGTTCGCATACCACGAGACATGTGAATTGTTTGAAGGACACTATTGCGGTGAACCGAAAGGGAACAGAAATACCCGGTGTTCGTATTTTCGCTCCTAACGCTTCGGGAGGGTAGTCCAAATGTTTCTGCTTCGGAGGTCGCGCCTAAGGGACTAAAGGGGTTTCCTTCTGTTCGATGGACTTGGGAACGGCGCGACGAGGAAACGTGCGAGTACTTTTCATTGATTGGAGATTCTTCTTGAGTATTCGTATGCCGTCGAGTGAACGAAGTGGTCGTAACCTAAAGACTCCAGGTTATAACATCTCGCGGTATTATTGTACGTAAGACGATGTTGTTCAATTTTCATCGAACAAAATGCGAAATGTATTTGTTCGTGATCTTTTAATCGAGATATAATTAAAACATAACGAACGAAAAATGCGTAGTCGATCTATGGAATAGATCGACTACGTAGACTTTGTATTTTAGAGGATCGATTGTAGTTCGATTTGTAGCCTATTTGGTTTCATAAAGCTCGAGAGATATCGATTGTCACAAGCATCGTAAAATTGGTCACCGTTTTTCGCGCTGCTCGTTTGTAATGCTAATTAAAAGTTAATTGGCTATCCAATTATCAACGCTGCAAATAACACTATAATTTCCCACGCGAAATTTATGGAACGCATTCATTATGGAGCATTGGTGTTTTTGATCGGTTATTCGGGAAACACGAGAAACAAATTATGAGCAGACTTACGAATTGGAACAACATGGAACATTGAATTGGTAAAATTCAATTAAGCACGATTCTTTAACACGCGGTGTAGTTATGGGCGGTATTCAATTTAGGACTTGTTATTGGAAGGTTGAATCGGTATTAATTGCGCTATAATGGAACACGAGTCATATTTTGATATATTTCCTATAAGCATTGAAATACTAAACACCACGCAGGTGATACAAAATAATATCTAAAAGGAAATCTTCCATTATATTTCTGCTTACAAATTATTCGAAATTCGTTGACTCCTCGTATGTAAAATATATCACCGCCACTCGTCAAATAATAACCAATCGTAACAATCGCTGTATTATCTTCGTTCTTCAAAAATAATAATCGTTCTTCTGTACGAGATTCGTTTATTATTTTAATTCTATGTTAAATATACTTTTAATCGAACCGAGTTCACGACTGCTCGATATTAAAATCAAATATTTCGGGGACTTTTGAACGAAACATTTGTTTACTTTCCAGAAACTATTAGTTCAGCGAAGTAACAAAACCTCCTTAATGCTGCTCAAAAAAGTAAAATGTTGTTGTAAGTAAGTTAACCAAAATTGTCCGCGGAGATCGCACTTTCCAACACCGTATACCGTCATTTGCGTTTAAACACGATAGTTTAAAAACGACCTCGCGGTAACCAAAACGATAGCGCCGTAAATAAACGCACGACGTGGCAGTCGACGCGTTAAGATCCCATTCGTTCGAAAAAAAATCGTGTCCGATATTACTTCCCAGGAGTGCAGATATATCTCACCAGTCGCCGTAGCTAAAATTCAGACGTCACACGAGTGGCACGTGGAACTTCTCACCCTCCGCCCACGAGAATTCATGCACGCTCCGGTAGTCAAGTATCACTCACTTCGGTGACATCGCGAATTCCAGCCCAAAAAGCGATCCCTCGTCAAACGGCGAGGCACGTCGCGCGTAAATCGATCGGACAAACTAGACACCATGACCTTTCATTCGCGTTTCGATCGTGGGCAAGAAGGAGGAGGAAGAATAATAGGTGGAGGAGTAGAGGGGAGGTATCTATACACGTGTGTGCGTGTACGTGGAAAGGGAGGAACGTACCGAGTAACAAGATCACATCCGTCGCTACACACGAATGATGCCTCGGCTATCGATTTCGCAACACTCGATTGCCACTCGAAGAAACGCCGCTCCACGGTACCCCTTCTCGTCGAAGGTTCTCCTTGCACCTACTGTTCCCACCGGTGAAATTCTCGTCGCTTTGTGAGCTCGAGTGAGCCTCTCCTGCTGACCCAGAGAAAGAGAAGCAACAATCAGTCCTCGACGTAGACGTTCGAGGCGGAGGCGGAGCGGGATCAAGTGATCTTGACACACTGTCGCTGCCAGGTCGTGGTGACTAAACTTAACGCCCGCCCCGCTGGCTTCGCTGCCAAACGCTGCCGATCACGCGAAATCGCGCGTGTACACAAACCGACGATCGACTTCCGGCAACTGACGTCAGATCGATCTTCGACGCCGACCGGCGACGTGTTGCCTCCGAGTTCGACCGTGGGTCACCCCGGCAATTTCGAGCAATTGCGGATGGTAGGCGTCAGCAGCTACGGTCAGGAATGCCGACGCGGTTGGTACCGTCGCGACGCCTCGCGACGGTGAGAAACCAGACGAAGGAGCCACGTTCTTCAATTGACCCGCTTGACAACGAACAATTTTCCGATGATGCAAACGTCTCTCGGAGGTAACCAGTGGTGCAGTCGCGAAGGAGGAATCGTTTAACGAGTGGCTGCGAATACACGGTTTAACGTGGTCGGAGGTCACGGTTTAACCGTCACGTGTAGTCTGTAAGAGGTTTACGCGTGCAGACTGCATTTAATGAAAAATCCTCCGAATGTGTGAAACACGTGTTTTTCATTTTATAATACAACGAGAGGTCCGAGAAAATACAGGACCGTACATCGTCACACGTTTAGTTACAGAATGACTATTACGAAGACGCGATGGATCGAAAAAGACACTAGAAATAGGCTAGGTGAAGACGTCGACGTTTGGGTGAACAGTGTCCCAATGTATGAAACTCGTATGTTTACAATTTTATAATACAATGAGAGGCCTATGGGAATACGAAAGCATCCATTGTAACAGTTTTAATAATAGAAAAACAATATATTACGAGGACGCAATCGGTCGGAGAAGACCCGAGGAACTCGCTAGAGTTAAGAGGACAACGTTTGAATTAAATATGCCCGGAATGTATGGAATTCGTATTTGTAATTTTATAATATAATGAAAGGCAATACAAAAACATCTGGTCCGACAGCTTTAATTATAGAAAAACAATATATTATGAGGGTGCGATGGATCGAAAAAAAAAAACAGGAGGGAGGACGGCGTTTGAGTAAAATATGCTCGGAATGTATTGAACTTGTGTTTTTAACTTTATAACGTAATGAGAGATCTAAGGAAATACATATAGTGGCATCTATTATGATAGTTTTAATTATAGAAAGACAACTTGTAATATAGAGCGTAAGAAAGAAATTCAACGACCATAATAATCGTATCGTTCCTAGCATTTATTTCCGAGATATTTCCATTGGAATATGTTTGAACTTTTCGAAACATTCACACGGCAAAAGCAGATAGAAGGTTTAGCGGCAGTTGAATTGGCCAACCAGAAACTGTGGAGTAGAGACCTCGTTCTCTTGACATTATTCCGTTAAATTTGTATTACAGAAGATATCGTTCACTATAAAATAAACCACGATATCGGACAATGCGAAGAAGCGTAGCGACAGAATTGTGGCTACACGTTCGACATTAACGTTGCAGGAATTGGATAATGTGCACGAAGAATTAATTAAAAAATGTCAAGTATGCTTTGGAGTCAACGATTACCATTCGGAGCATTTGTACACATCTTTGTTGCGAGACACTCTATATACAGGTACGAGGTGAGCTCTCGAAAATTTTATCATGAATATTTAACCATTCAAGTTTCGGGAATTCTGTCATATTAGAAACACACCACCAGCAATCTATTGGAGAACGATTAATCACTGTCACTGGAATATTTGTCTCTCGGAAAGAAAATTCCGACAATATAATCCCCATGTTACTTGCTTCTTGCAGGATGAGATTATCTTATCGAAGTCCATCAGAGGAAATGAAGGTACCGAAATTCCTGTTAACCGCAATATCTCATCAGTGGTAACAATCTGGGCGTTGCAGTAATTCCATCAATATCGCGTAAACAAAGTACATGCATTACCTACCGAGTATGTAACAAACGTAGAATACAATGACTGTACCGATAGTTTGATTGGTAACTAGACAGAAGCAGTAATCGTGATAGCAATCTTGCTAATACGTGATAGCAATCGACGATTCGGCTAAAACTAAATTAAGTAGTAATTTTAACGATATAAGGGACAAAACAGCACATTAACTGCATTAAAAAGAATACAGGATGAAAAGTTCAATGTCTAATAACGCTAATGATTTCAGCAATATGGTATGTGCAAGTAATATATAGGTATAATATACATTCAAAGAAATATAGGGAGATGATGTAAATATTAATTATTAATATGAAATTATATATATCAATATGAGTATAAAACCTGAGCATCAAAAGTAATGTGTCAAGAGTTTAATTGTTACTAATAGAATTTATAACTAAATTAACAATATAAACTTCAAAAGCATGAAACACTTAACCGTACGTGCAAGGAGTATGGAAAAATATGCGGGAAAATAAATGTGAATGTACTCAATAATAGAGTTAACTTCTAACAAATGTAATTATTCTAACAGAAAACAGATTATGCGAATGCTATGAATATTAATGTTTTAATCAACGATTAAATTACACAGTGTAATAGTAACAACGAGACACGAGAGACTGATAGTATACGTGTTAAAAATAGTGAAAAAGATGTTAATTAGGCGATTAAAGTAGACAAAAATTGATAGAAGAAAATGTTACATGATTAATTAATTGTAAGATCTACCATCTTCCAATATTGTTTTTACAAATATAATGATGCACGCATAAAGTGTAATTGTAATTATTTTCTATATGTCATCGCATAATTTCTTTGTACACAACATTACACTCTCATTCGATCGATTCTTATTATTATTCGACATATAAAAATATCGGAAAAGTGAATATTGACGTATCATATTTTGTACCAAAAAATTATTGCACAAAACATTAAAACGTTAAATACAAACTTTGAATTAAATGCAAACTTTGCTTTTGCAAATCTCGCATCAAGTATACGTGTATTCAAGTTAGCGTTAAATGTTAAATTATCATCAAATAGAGCACCTGTTTGGTATCTAGAAACAGCAAAGAGTTTAGGATGAAAATGTATAACAAGCTATACTTTATGTCAACATATTTCGTCAAGTATCCATATTTCGATTTCTACATTTCCAAAGAATCGATTAACATAGAAATAATTCCATGATTTCATTAGGAAAAAATGCAGTTGCACTTTACAAATGTATTTTTGCATTTGACAAAAAAAAAATATGTCCACACGAGGATAATTAATTCATGCAACATTTTCCTCCATGAACTTCTCTATCTCCACTCCTAGAATACAACCATGAATCCGCTCCTAGAATCACCCCGTACAATTTCATAGCGAGAGGTATTCTAACTATGGTAAATAATAAGCAAGCTTCTTAACTAATTTTTGAGTTTTTATCGCAACGATGCGTGTATAAAAGAAGACGGAATACATTTATTTCGTATATTTATTTATTTAACATTTTTGCTACACGAAGCTTGCGACATACATGTAGAGTAGCATTTATTCACTGCGAAAGATGAAATACAAGAAAGATAAATATGCAAAGAGGTACAGCTGGGGTGCTATTTCTAAACCTTATCTCAATATACATGTGTACATATGCAAAATATATATAATACACAAGAAAAGAAAAAGAGATACAAACGCAAACATACATATATAATAAAACGAGAACGAAGACAAAATTGCAATAAGTATTGTCAAAAAATTACAAGTTACAAGAAACATAGACGCAGACATAACACTATGTTATGCATACGAACGAAGTAAACATTTGTCGTGCCTCGTAACTAAAAAAGGAAGTTGAAAAAGCGGTTAAACCTTGATAATTGAGTAAATAATGGAACAAGCATAGAAATCGTAATAATGAATCTATTATATGTAAAGCATGGTTTCATCAAATGGAATTCACAATGTTAAATGAGAAAGAAGTATGCTACTATACAGATGATAAATAAATTTACTATCGCTATGCGTTACAATAACGCAAATCTGCGGAGCTTTTTTTATTTTTCAGTGACTCGATGTGTATTGAAATATCATTAATCGAACATAACATGAACGATTTCAGCGATTCGCATATCGCAGACAACCGCTATACGAACTTGCGGTACATATAAATGCTCCCTCTTCCTTTTTGGTATTGCATTCACAATTATCGTCCACCTTAACGTTATAGAAGTTAAGAGACTTTAAATTTTACAACGTGGAATGCGATCCTGACATAAAATATGCGGCTGACCTTACGAGGTTGCAACATCGAGAAGAGATATTTGAAATAAGTAAATAGTGGTATCGGATCTACGTACGTAAATCGTAACAGTGTGTACGATTTTCAGATTTATAATACCTCGATATGGGCAAGTAACGGTTGAAAATCCTTTTCTGGTCAGGAATTAATTTTAATAATAAAAATTTTAAATGATAACACAGAATGTCACTTTCATTTGATGGAAAAGGACAATTTTAACCTGTAATGATAAACTTGATTTGAAGTTTTCCATAATATATACAAAAAATGAAAAGTAATACTGTGTGTGACAACATTTTATTCAAATAAACGATGACGAATTAAACCAACAAATACGGATTTATTCGCGATGTTATTCGATCTTTGATCGAGTGCAATATTTCTCTGTTCATTGTGATATATTTAATTCTATAATTCACATTCAAATGGATCACAGAAAAAAAGTCCTAACCCAGACCTAACCGAAACAAAGAATTGATTCTAGATATAGTTCAAACGAACCTAATTTTCTTTTAAGAAACATCACACGAAGTTCATATCGTTGGGTGAGCAAACTACGAAGGAAACTCGTTAGAAGAGAAAAATAAAACCAAACGAAATTAATCTTCGGACAGAGTGTATGTAATATCTTGAAAAGCATGAGATTTTGTTAACGCTCTTAGATTAAAAACGTGGATTTTAAACGTAATGGCGTCCTTCGTACGAAATCGATTTCCATTTACAAAAAGGGAGGCTCTAAAATTATAATCTTCGTCGGAAGCCAATATGTTATAGAATGTGTGGCAACAGTGCTTTCACGGTGAAACTGATCAAAAGGGTGATGACCATGAAACTTCAAACACCGTAAAATTTTGGACCGATTAATTAGTTTTCTCAGTTCTCTATCGAGGTACGATAGAAAACTCTGGCTCGGAAGAAATGAAAAGCTGCAGTGTAGCTGCAAATACAAATTTAAATCGTACAAATTGTCACGGACAAGAGAATTAAAGTTCCACCAATAGAGGCGATACGGTTCACTTGCAGATGTTCACAGCTTTCCCTTTTTTTTCTTTTCTTATCTACCTAACTCCTTGAAACCCTTTCCACGGCCCTTTTCTTCGTCCCGTTTCTATTCATCTTACATACCTCGAGGCAACGAGGCGGAATGTTACGGGCGCGGATAAACTGACTCTTCAGATCGAGCCCGAGGAAAATTGGTCCGATCTTGCCTTTCACCACGAGTATCGTTTACGCCTAACGTCCTACAGATCTACGAGATATTACGATTGATTTCGATGTTCATGTAATTATACTGACGGTCGAAAACGCCACTTCCACGGCTGAATTATTTTCGAACATCTACGGGAAAATTTTATGTCCAAGAACATAAAAAGCCGCACATTTTCCCGCCAAAACGCGCTCTTAAGCATTCGAGCCGAAAATGTATAACCCGACAGTCCCTATAAAGAGACGCTTACGTATACCAAACGAATAGCGTGGATCGAATAATTATCAACGGTCTGTGCTTATCTAGACCAGTAGTCAGCAATTCGTTGTTCACGCTGATGACTTTCAACTTATGTATTATGCTTTTATATATCGCAAAAGTACAGATCTTTCATTTTTTTTTTTTTTTTTTGTTTTAGTCGGGAATACATATTTTTATTATCGTAGTATAATAGTTGAAGTTAGGATCAATCGGCTGATATATGGTAGAACGACCTTTATGTGACCTTCTATACTAAAAATCTTAAAGTGTATGGGAATAAATTTAATTTATGAAATAGCTACGATAAGAAAGCCAACTTCGATAAAACTACTCAAGGAAGTTGTTCGTGTAACTTTATTCTTGATACATATTGGAGATTCTTTGTATGCCGTTTCAGAAAAAGTAAAATTTAAAATATTATTTTACATATCTATGTAATGTATAAATGTATATATAAAGGAAAATTCATAATGTTTTTTTGAAACCACTTTACACTTTATTATATATGCATTATAGTATAATTAGTAGATGATGATAACAACAGTTCCGTTATTTTAATACGCGTCCAGAAATGGACAATACAGATTAATTTATTACTATTCCCTGTCAGTGTGCCCTCTGTTTTGTTTATAAATGTCAATGTTACGCAATTAATCCTCCTACAGCGTATATTTGACGATTGGGAAATACCAACGTCGAAAGAATACTCGTGGAAGCTGATAATGAATGTTGGAAGAACATTACTCGAGATACGATCGAAAAATTAATTCAAAGCCTAGAATTGTTCAATGGTAAAGAAGTCCAAAGAAAGATATTTCGACGAAATGTTGTTTATAGAACCACGAGTGCACATAAATTATTATACGAAAAAGAAAAAAATTGTCTATTGTTAATTTTCGACATGTAATGACATAGTTATGCGTAACATTTTTCCTGGATGGTAGTCCCAACTTTTTGACTATATATAATAATATACAGTATCGTGGAATAATTATTATGGTAGGACGTGGTATCAAAATACGTTTTTCTTTGTGTACTAGAAGTAGACTTATTTATTAGGAGATTAATTATATAGACGAAGAATTTCCGTATGAAACTGAACTAATTCTCCTCCATTAGTGCCTTCGGCACTCGTCGTTACCGTTTCCTTTGCACGTGTCTTTACAACTGACCCTTTTTCCGTCTACACTCTCTGCGTGTCCCTTAGGCTCTCGGAAAACCAGGCGACAGACCGGTGCCAAAATGTTTATTCTAACGCCGGTCCGTTCGCACGTAAGACAAAAGGCACCTTATTTCAGGCCTGCTTTTAAAGCAGACTCGTGTGGAAACGGAAAATTCCGATGTAACGGTTAAAAAATGTATTATCTATAAATTTTCAAACTCGGTGGCCAAGTGTTACCCGATAATATTAAAAAATGTATTACCTATAAATTTTCAAACTCGGTGGCCAAGTGTTATCCGATAATATTAAAAAATGTATTACCTATAAATTTTCAAACTCGGTGGCCGAGTGTTATCCGATAATAATTAAAAATGTATCAATTTCGAATTTTTAAACTCGGAGGTTGAGTATTATCCAATAATAACAAACGTATTATTTATACACTTTCAAACTCGATTTCCTCGTAAATGAAGCTTCAAATGGAAATAAATGTTATTCCTCTTTTTCGAACGTAGAATGTACCTGCCCGATTGTACCACTCGTCCAGTAACACCCTGTATAACTGAACTGTATTGTTACCAAAGAGATGCATATACAAAGCTCATAGTCAACGACCAATGGCATAATAGTACCCACGAGTCCCAGGGGTAAGGTAATAAAAACGACACGGGAGTCTATATCGTTCTGTCATGCAGCCCTTATCGATCGTACCCGTTTCCGCCTGACTTTTCGGAGATAACGTATTGAAATATTGGAGCGCTGTTTCACACGAGTCCTGGTGTCAGGATGTACAAGGCAAAGTCGACAGGTAACGAGACTTATTTATCGCGTCCAGAATCATTGCTCCTATTGCTCTTTATGATGCGTAGACTTTCATCACGGTTGTCAAGAATTTGTGAAAGGTACACAAAAGTATCGTACTGTCACCAATGACTGACAAATGTTTAAGGAAACTTTCTTTAGAATTATTCGCAATTATTAAGAAACTAATACTAAAACGTAGAACAAAGTTTTTTATTTAAAGCTAACCATTGATTTAATTTACCATCCATTAAATATTACTATAACACGTAGGGTGTTCTCTAATATACATAACTCTAGTACAAAAGTCTAATAACATGTACGAGTTTACTTTTACAAAAAGTATTTAAATTAGCGAAATTTCACCACAATGCACATCTTGAAAGTCTTGTCATTGATTAATATTTCCGAGATCTATAGATATTAGTCAAATTTCCTCAAAATTTTGTGCGATACTCCGATGGAGTATTCCAATATAGTCTATAA
Source organism: Ptiloglossa arizonensis (assembly GCF_051014685.1). NCBI lineage: Eukaryota > Metazoa > Arthropoda > Insecta > Hymenoptera > Colletidae > Ptiloglossa > Ptiloglossa arizonensis. The sequence goes on along the minus strand of NC_135054.1, from coordinate 4,751,483 downwards.
AAATTCTGTAGACAATGGGTGACTATTATATGACTAATATGACTATTTATATGACTGCATAAGTAAAACTCCAATCGATTTAAGCCTGGGTATACGATTTACAGAATAGTCAATTAGGTCGTACGTAAGATATTGAGGACTGTTTGTAAAAAGAATTGAAATCCATTGTACCAGTTTGTCGAGAAACAAACTAAAATACAAAACTCGCTATAACTCGAAAACAAGATCAAGTAGAAAATATCTTTATGTGAACTTTTTTTACTGTTTCTTAAGTTCTGAACCCATCTCTTAAGCCGATCCTACATATGTACATACTACAAAACATTTTCATTTATAATATTATTTTTATTACGTAAATTAAACGTACATGGACAATGAAGACTTTAGTAACTTAAGAATCACTTGTCACTTTATTGCAACATTATCAACTGGGATTTTTGGAGATCTACACACACGTGTTCAGTTTGACATTTATCTATTTGATTATTCGCGAATAGCTATTTTTATATTTCGAATCTAGAAATTTCTAATTACATCTTTGGATAATCGAGAGGACTCAACGTTCCAATCGGAAGTTGAGATAATCGACGTCTGGATTTCCAACATTCTACTGCAATTACATGTTAATGAACTGAAAAGATATCATCGTACAATAATTTAAAACAATAGTGACACGTTAATTGCCGCACTGTCCCCTTGCTTCCATAAAACATAAACACCGATAATTTTGTTTCGTAACAATGTGTTCCCTTCGTGTTTTTTGTCATCGTTTGTCGTAAGATAAGGACATCTTGTTTGCATAACGAGGATGCTCGAAACCCCGAGAAATTATTCAAGAGTTTGAATTGGTTCATTTTTGTACTCGATACATTATTTCTCGTAATTACAAGTTTCTCAATCTGCAATGTTCTCCAAACCCAAGGGTTACAAATTACGATTACAAATTACATTACAATTTACGATTAAGCGCGATAAAGATTTCTATTAATAAGGATGACAATTATTTTACGAAATCACAGATTCTGCAAAAAGATAAAGCGTCAATTCTGAATATATTAAAAGTGCACGATCCACGCACGTTCCAATCGCCTCATGTTTTCGCAATTCATTGCCGCATTACGACCCTCTGAAAATGCAAATCGTAGCCTAAGCTCTGGCGTACGATCACACGCATACGTGTATATTCCTGGCACGCCACGGTCGGCATGACGATGTTATTCGATTCCTAGTAACCATTTGCAAGAAGATTTCTCAAGCAAGTTTTAATTGTTATTCTAATATAAGAGTAACGGAATTACGCGGTCTAACCCGAACGGAATACTAGTAGTAGTAATACACTTTCCCAATTACTACGCAACGTTGTATCGATACTGATCCACGTCCCTCGGTTCGAGAGTTCGGAAATCTTGCTCGTAAATTATTCCTTGCTCAAAGTAGTCCTCGTTATAGGCTATACATTCTTTAATAGATGGCCAATGCCCATACAGATCGAAATGATGCGATTAATGATATCTCATGATATATTCGTAATGTATCCATGATTTATAAATGAAACGAGTAATCTTGAAACGTCTGGTTAGAGAGGAAGGAAACGTTTGATACAGGTGTATTCGAAATTAAAGAATATCTTGAATTTATGAGTCAGGCAGAATGAATTAAAAATTAAATAAATATGTAAATTTCGAAATATATAATTTCCAAAACAAATTTATTCAGCGTTTAAGTTTTTAAACAGACACTCGAACTCATTGCACAACGGAATTATTGAATGTAGATGCAAATTTAAGTAAACGAAATTTATATTTTATATATTTTCGCTTCTTTCAAGTTGACGCAATAATTGCATGCGTCGAAATACCTATGTGCCGGATAGAAATATTTTAATGTATTTTCTCGTAAAAACGAAAAATCGTTTTTAATACAATTTTGTAAAAATTTGTACAATAAAACAACAGAATACAAAAACGAGCTCTTAAAGAATTAATGTGTAGAAAATCTCAATATTTATTTAAAAATGTTCATAGCATCGATAAATTATTACATGTCCAAACACTTCCTTCTGAAGTCCACTATTTTAATCTTGAAATTGAACTGTTCGTAACAGTGTCTTTGTTGTGTCTTTACGTCGATCAAAACATTCGTACAGTAGTGTGATCACTTACGAATGAATACGTTTACCAAGTAGCTACTAGTATACGATTTGAAAAAGAAAAAGTGATAACGCTCACGGGGAACATTTGCTCGAAGTAGCACGTCACCTAAGCAGGATGTACTTACTAGCGAGGCGATTAGCGTTGAAACTAATTGAAGGCTGACGGCGGTCGGGGTGAGAAAAAAGTGTCACCTAATTAACGTGAGCGGCCGCGTCGTCGCTAATCGGTAGGCGGGTTCGCGCCTGAACTGCTAAATGAGATTACTTATTAATGGCGAACGATTTGCGCTGGCTGCCAACGAGTGAGTAAGGAGGGTAATGGTCTCATTCGTTTGATAACGTAATTGTCGACGGACTCCGGGCCGAGCAAATAAAGGATTACGGCTCTATTGGTGGTGTCCCTTTTTTATGAATGCATGAAACGACCGAGGAGCGAATTAACTAGATGGATGGATGTTTTTTTACTCGACGTTACATCAAAATGATGTTATTACGTTAATAAGACAGTTTTGATATCACTTTATTCTACTTAACAAATTAGTCGTCTTATTTGTCAATTTTAAATAATTCATTTAAATCTTATATAAAAATCACATGTATTTTTATCCTTCGTTGTATGTAAGTTTAAAATATCGATCAATTATTAATCGTATCCTCGATGTAAATGTACAATATATTACAACTAATTTACATTCTTCTTATAATTTTGATCAAAATAATGTTGTAGATATTTATTTTATATTATCGAAGAGGACCGAAATAATACGATTGTTAAACAGTTTCGAACAAAGTAAAAACTACTATTAAGTTGGAGTTTAATTATATGTTAACAATTGTTTTCGATAACATAATTCCATACATTCAAGTAGGATTTGTTAGCACTTTACACTATATTAAGGGTTACTTACCTATGATCATTCTGACTCGTTGTATTGTTTTGTGAATATAATGTTTCATGTTATTTTCTTCTCTAGGTACATTTTCAAATACTTTCTCACGATATACTTAGGAAACACATTTACTTTGTACAAGACTTTCTAAACTAGTTCTGCAGCAGTTTTAGCATTGCGTTGCACTACTGCAAAGGTAAATCACTTGAACTGTGTTTGTTTATGGATACAAATAGGAGATATGAGTCACGAGATGTATTTAACGTTACCTGATTCAATGAAAAAGAGATGTGATGTTTCTATATACGATCGTGGAAAATAATGGAAGATTATTTTGCGTGCAAACTAGAAACAAGGGGCTGAAAGTTTGTAACGAACGAAACGAGCCCGCGTTTCGTGATACACAATCTACTCTACAATTTTCTTTCAACTCGCGGACTTTTCTGCGTCTGACGTCTTAATTTTAGATAAACAATCAGCGATCGCACGGAATGTACCAGAGTTGTGATAAGCGGAGAGGCAGAGAGGTTTCAAAATTACCTAATTAGATTCTATTGTCATTTAGCATGAAATTACACCGAGTATGCCATTAATTTTCCGTTATCTGGTAAACGACGAATTATATCTCGAGGAAGACCGTATTGTGAAACTAAAAATTTACAGTCGCAATTCACGTAAGAAGGTAAAGGAAATTTTCTTCGGTAAAACAAAGTTGTTAACCACGCAAATAACATTAAAGGATAAGACTTTTCGATAACAGTGTGTATTAATGTTGTTTAAGTAAAATTTCAAATTAATTTTGAAAAATTATTACAAGGAGATAAGAAAAATCAAATAGTTCATTCTTTCATTTATATCTTTTGCAAAAAGATAAAAGCTGTAAAGACATTTAAAAATTAGGCGTACATTGTTGTACCGCATGATATTTTTAAAAAATCATCAATTATGTGCTATTTTTAAAAAAACAATATATGTATTCCTAAAGAATACAACTGTTTGAAAATGAATTACTAGATATTAAATAAATAAAAAATAATATAATGGGAAAGTATTAGTTCTATTTTTAAAAAATTTGAACGTGAAATTTTGAAACAAAAAAAGAAACGAATAAAGAAAATAAATCCTACACATTTATGTCATTATTTCGAAATTACAATTACCCATACATGTACAAATACATAGAAAATGTTACGCATAATTCAAAATAATCGAGTATTCAGGGTCAATTTATCATGGAAAAGCGACAAAGTAATACATTACAAACTTGACACCATATTCCAAGGAAAAGTGATACAAAATAAATGTGGCACAATGATTAAAATTAAAAGGATATTAACGTTTAATGCTTATCTGTATAATTTCTTTCTCCATGACCGGAATTGTAGAAAACCTTCAAGTGTCTTTCAAAGTAAGTTTAAACGTGGCTCTACACAATTTTTATTCTAACAATAAATTACGTTTTTATGAACTTTACTTAATGCTCGCAAAAATGTTGTTAAAAATAGTGTAAGTCATTTGTTTCCTTTCAAATACAAATGTAATTCTCAATATTTTGTATACTTTTTTGTTACCTGTAACGGAACATTTACTTGTTTCAAGCTATTTGTTTAATCCCCATACATTTTTAATCGAAAATCACACTTTGAGCTCTTATCACCAATTCGATAAAAATTTGGATCCACGATGTGCACGATGATCTCTATTTCGCAGAATATTTCAAAATAAATACTTGAAATTTGTTTACAATTTATATATATCTGTATATATATATATATATATATATATATATATATATATATATATATATATATATGTACAAAATATCGATAATTTGCATTCCATGGATCTTTCTCGTACGGTTCGCAAATGCAACCACGAATATAATCGTAAAGATCCTAATAGTTCCCCAAACCCTTCAAAATGACTTAATATTTACTTATGCCGGTCTTACTATTGGGAGCTCGATTCAATTGAAGCGTATATCTCAGCGTATATCGGTAATTAACAGTGCGATTAATACACATTTTTCCGGAATAGCGACTCCGGCATAATGAATATCGCGGTAAGAGTACATAAACGTCGGGGACGCATTAACGTAAGCTTTCTCGAGCTTCGCCACAGTTCAAGCCCGCGGAATGCAATTTCATATCCCAGTTTGTCTGGTTCTAAAACACACAAGGGCTGGAGTAAAATACGCGTGTGCCGGTAAGTAAACTCGATTCAAGGTGGAAATTGAAATGCACGAATCGGTCTCTCGCTCGGTACGAAGGTCACGCGTGCCTAGGTGGATGCAACCTCAAATTATAGGATGATTATAAATTAATGCATTAGTATCAGGATGCGGCAGGCGTCAGCCCCGAGTGTTGAACGACGTTATCACGTTAGTCGCGAGCGAGCGAGCAAAATAATTAGAACGAGCCGGTATATAAGCTGCAGTGGAAAGCCTATTTCCAACTAAATGGATAACCCTCGGGTATTAATCGCCCAGCGTAGACGCTGCTTAAGGTGACGGGACGACGTCAAATCTGGGATGACTCGCGATTTCTTCAAAGTTGACCTTAATCCATCGTTTAGTAATGCAGACGAGTTCCGCGCTCGCTCGCGCTCGCGCGCACATTAATTAGATTTAAGGGTGCAATCGTTCGTCCAAATTCATCCCGGAATTAGAGTGGAAAGGTTCAAGTTCCTTAACCGATGAGATCTGCGCTTTTACTATTAAATTATTTAATCTCTGCTCGATACTTCCAGATTGCTTGAGAAATTAGAAATTTATGCAGAAACTGGCGTAAGTAGCCGGTCCAATTTACGAACAGACCAAATGGAATAAACTGTTGGAAATGAAAATAAGGAAGCTCGGAAGCATGGGGTGTCGATATACTAACTGTAGAAATATCAGCGCATAAAATTCGATGAGGACTCAAACCGAAGTTAAAAACGTTATATTATACATAAAGATTTTGAAGACTTCAATGAACATTGTTATTGTTACACAAAGAAGCTGTAAGTCTTACGTTAACACAGCGCGACTAGCCATCGAACGTGTACAATCTATTCAACGATTCGGTAATCTTAACGAATTATTTCTGTCCATCTATTATCTATCCCGTATTACGTATTATAAAATAAACCTCGCAAATATTTTCGTTAATGTTCCACAAGGCATTGTGCAACTCGAAATAAAGAAATTATCGAGAAGAAAACCCGGGAAACCAAAATTTGAACATAATTTTATTATGTTAGCAAGAATTGATGGAAATACGATGCATAGAAGTACCAGTGTGAAATACTCGAGACTTCTCTCAGCTAACTAACAAGTGGCGCCAGTCGAGAAAGCGCAACGGAAATTGTACGCTGACCCTTGAATATTCAAGCGGTTTCCGGGTCGCTTTTCCCGCGCGTCTGCGAGAAAGCCGGCGGAAAACTCGAGCGAAAGAAAGCCTCCGGAAAACGCGGGCGACGCTGGAAAAATCTCGTTACAACGACGTGGCACGTTTTACGACTCGACGGAGTCGAACAGCTCCCCGGAGTTCCGCGGTCAGGAACGCCCGAACCGTTTTATCACCCTCCCCGAAACCTCTTGCGATGATGTTTACGAGAAAGGAAAGCTCGGTGCATTTATAGGGGTACTAGCGTCGCCTTATAAGCTCTGTTTAGCCGCGAAGCAATCGTCACGAAGCTGGCTTCCCCCGCTCGTCCTTTATATCGTTGATCTGCGACAGTATTTATGGGGGTACGTGTTCCTTTTTAGAACGATGAGCGCCACTCCTTCTGGCTGCGTGACGCAAATGTTACGGAGAAATTTATCGAAAGCTGTCATACCGAATACCGTACAACCGGCACACGAAACACGTGGCCCGATCACATTATATTTAGCAGTTCGTTTGATCTTTTTAGCCTGAAACTTTATTACTATTATACTTTAGAAACCTTTCTCGACGTACTTTCACGCGAGAATTGTTTGCGTCTGAAAAGTAAAAAATCTAACAAATCGTAAAGTTAGTGCATTAGAAACGAACTGCACGCTTGGCTGGGCACCGTCTTTTCATTTTTATTCTATTGCACGCACAGTAGATTTTTCGAAATTATATGTTCAATGATACTTAAGAAGACTAAATAATGAAATTTACAATTACTTCTATTAATAAATATCTTTACTTTGGTTACAAAATTTATTTATTCTGTTTACACATTGAAGAGATATTTTCTTGTACCGTTTCCTCCCCAATGTTATTTTTATTCAATTTGTTTTTCTTCTCCCAGACCAAAGCTATTTTCTCGTCTTTTTACGTGTGCAGTAGTATTTTTATTCAATTGAACGTACTATTTCAGTTTTCACAGGAATGAAAATAATTCTGAAAATTTGTATACATACAATTCGTATTTGTACTAGTATTACAAGTTGTATACAATTTTTATATAATATCGGTACAGGTTCGAACGTATTCGTGAAATGGTTCTTTCAGACCATAAAAGAGATAGATGTAAAATAAATATTCTTTGCAAATCTATCGGCAACGAGCTTTCGATAGAAACACGAAAATATAAACGATTAAATGAAATTGTTACTAGTGCAACTTTAAGTACACAATTCGATTAGGATTGAACTTCTAGCTATCGTAATTCACGCAATTTCTTATCACAATGTCTTAGTCATCCATTTTCTACAACTTCTTCAGCGTTTCCATGTCTCTCAAAGAGATATTGCTTTCCTTTTCTTTCGTAATAAATCTTGCTTACCTCCGCTGAGCATATTAATATTTATGAGTGTCTTTAGGGATACAAAGAGCTTCCATTTCTACAAAAGAAGTAGCGATAACGGACTAAGACATTTATTAAACGTTTACCACTGATGTTCATAAAAAGTTGTACGATACAAAACCTGGAGCAAACGTCTAGAAATAAATAGATAGTTACAATCCAAAGAGTGTAGTATCTGTAATCTGATAATAACAATACAATGGAAGGAAGCTTTTAAGTAGGCTATAGTGCACTAATACAATGTGCCAGTAAAATTGCTCGTCTCGAGGACCGTTATCGCTCGCATAACAGTCGTTAACTCTAAGATAAGCTCACATAACTCGAATCATTGATATTGAATCCCGTGAACATGGTGGGATTAATAAAGTCAATGTCACGTCTCAATAAATTTAAAGTGTAATTTACATGTTACGAAGACACATGATTCAATATCAAGTTGTGCGATTCATTCGTCAACATACGAGTGTACAAGGTTAAGTAGAATCGAGCGAAGAGGTTAACAGGTTTGAATATTCCTCAGAATCTGGTAGTCGCCAGGGTTGACAAAGTGCATAATTACCAGTCTCCTAACAAGCGGATGAACTTGGACCAACACGATGACGATGGTCCACAGTTTCGACTTACCATGCGACTTGTGTTCAATCGATTCACGCACCGTCTTGTGCAAGTGGTAGAGACTTAGAAAGGTTTCGCACCGACCAGTGTGAATGCAGGTGAATACATAGGACTTGGAAGCCAACATTATATTGACAGTTAATACCAGCGTTGTTGACATAGGCAATGAGTCTAAAACTTTCGCAGCAACCGTGATTCGAACTGTAAACACTAGAAGGTTCGGGTCTCAATTGGAATAGCTGGAGGTCTTTACGTCGTGCTTTTAAACTCGAAGGTTCGGGTATAAACGATAACAGTGTATTTGCATTTGTGCAACCATCGAGAAATGTCACTACCAGCTTTTAAGCAAACGGTTCTAAACATTGTGAAATCTGATAATTTGATTACCAAAAAAAAAAGGATTACCCGAACCAAACAACGACTCGGACTTTTACGTGTTTAAACGTGTGGTCATGTGTTGCAGGAAACAAACGAATTATAATGTAACAGAATTATAGTTTCTTCGTTTCAATGATAGGAGGCTTTGAATTTAAAGCTTCAGTGCCGATGCTTGGAAAGTTTGAATCATAGGCGATGCAACAGTACACATAATCCACGTTGTTGAAAAGCATGTCTCTTTTTATTATATTTCAGAACGACAGATTTTTGTATCGAAAAAGATCTAGAACCTGTCATATGATTCTTCTTCTATGATTAATAAATTTTTTGGTCCCATGCATTGTTAAACTGACAACCTTTTGAAAACGAAATACTTAAACTCAAATTGAAATTGACACTGAACAAATGTTTCAAAATGAATAACTGACTTTTATGAATCGAACATCGATAAATTGATTTAGAGTGGCATGAAAATATCATACATGATGACCACTCAATGGATGATTAATATTTCTTGTGCAGATATTTGCCTTGGACACGATTTATTTAAACGAAGATCTTCTTAATTCTTCAAAATATTTGTACTCTTCGAGAGCGAAGAACTGATTTCTCCCTTCGAATTTAAAGTTCTGGTGCCACGAAAAATATACAAACCTTCTGGTTTGTGTAGTGCACACGCAGTTAGAACTTTTATCAGCGTAGCTGTTAAATATAGTATATATGACGAACGATGCTCTTCAATTCCCATTATGGTGCATCGTAGGCGAAGAAAAGATGAACGGGCGTCAGGTAGTTCCAACATGAATAGACAGCGGGTCAGATTCGAGAGGTATTTGGAGAGGATAATGGTACATAAGGCGTTCAACTTGTACGACGCAGCTTCTAATAGGAATTCCTGGAACGTCGTATGGAAATTGGTAACTTGGAATTTGCACGCGAACACCTCGTACGACACTGTCGTATTAGTGGAGCGGCATTCCGTTTCTTCCTGAAGTGTATTGCCATTTCCTGTTTCAACTAATCGATAAAACGATGGTGAATCAAATACTACCAGCGAGGAGAAAGAATACAACACACCTGGTTATCGAAAGCCAAGAATAGTTGTGCAGCGTTATCTTTCCTTTCATACAAGAAACTAAATTGCGAACATTTTAACCGTACGCGCGTTCTACAATATTGTACCTTACTTGTCGACTCATAAATGCAACTCTCCTGTTTCGTATGTGCGTGAATTTATTAGTTGTTACATTACATTGTGTTTAATCATTAGCAGCAACGTAGGAGACAAGTAATTTCTTAATAAGTTTTTCAATGACAAATAGCAAATTCAATCGTGTCTTGGAATATAAGTTTTGTTCCCGTTTGAATTCATTGCAGGTGCTTCAGTCGCAGAAGCAATCTTGTAAACAATACCATTAAATCCAGCTTTCTCTGTTTTATATTAGTCCTTGATAGGTGTCTATAGCATATTTCAAAGTTATGTTTATAGTTGTATGAATGTTTGGAAAGAAAACCTTATTCTCGATAAAAATTCGCGGCAAAACTTTCGTATTTACATTTGAACATATATACAAAAGGAGATTCACATTTTACTATCTTATAGATATATACGGTGTGACAGTTTCTTTTGAAGCGAAGGCACAAAAAATCGATACACGAAAAAGTTAAATGCTGTAACGAGGACCATATTTTTATAATATAACTTACTTTTTGGTGCAACAGTTCTTGCACGTGTTCTTTTATGCGAAGCCATGTCCTTTTTTCAAAATAAACAAATTCTTCATATCGTTCAACATATAACAACCATTGAAAACGTCATAAAATTAATTTATTATAACAAGTGTTCAAACATTGCACCATGAACGTTTCAACATTTTATTACTTGCTTTTTAACGTATTTTATTATATTTTTAAGTTACGCGGTGGTTATACTCGAGCGTTCCATTTTAATTACAACTTATGTTGTAAAAGGCTGCGAATACACGTATTTTTGAAAAATACGATTACAAATACACAAGAGAAATATATAAAAAAAAATAGTTCGACAGACACAGAGTTTCAAAGAACACAGACGATTCTCTTCTTGCATTTGTATATATATAAAATCCTGATCCAACGGCTTGCCCAAAAATTCCAGTTGCTATTTCGAAAAAAATATGGTCGAACGAAGACTGTCTCGTTGAACCGTATAAAATTTTCCTCCGCTAATATTCCGTGTCTTCGTTTAGAGAAACGGTTTCGTCCTCTTCGGAGTCGACCCGTATGTAAGATTCATATTTTTCAATTAAAACTCGCGTAGCTAATCGTGTCAACGATACCAAATAGATGCAAGTCACAAATAAATCTCATTTGTTTTCAAGACATCCGTCTTCTTAATAAGTTACACGACTCTAACGAGAGACGTTCACAAATCACAATAAGGAACATCTAAACGAGCGCATCTTGACAACGACCATACGTGACCGTGAACTTCTTAAGACGGGCGTCGCTCGTCTAATTCCGTCTAATTGACGATGCTCACCTAACCAGTGGGAAGAGGTTAAATATAAATTTGCCCGCGAGTCGGATTCCGCGGAGACAAATCGAGAACGCGATCGTTTTCGAGCGAATCACCGCTCCTGAAGTTTTGATGAACATCGCCTGGGATCTTCAAGGCTCCTTCCATCAGCGAGCCAAGTCAGCAATTTCATAAAATTACAATGATGCTTAATTCAAGAAATTCCGTGAAAACAAAGCTAACCCGCGGAGAATTACGGTTCGACGACGGAGCACCACCGACAGTTGACGTTATTGGTAACAAACGATTAATTGCACGCGGTTGTATTTAGACGTATCAAACGGAATAAAATTCGCGGGACGTACCGCGAGCTGCCCGTTTTAATTAAAACCAGCAACGAGTGGAGAGTGGAAACAACGGGGATAGCGCAATTATAATTTCTTTTATAATTATTTGTTACACGCAGCTGATCGCGACTCTTGTTAGAGTGGAGCATTGTGTCTAGTTTTCAATTGGCCAAATTTGTCAAAGCAGCTCGCAACGATATTAATCATTTTAATCGTTTCATTTATATGCATCGTAAAATACAAAATTTTCTCAATTTCTTTCAAAGATTTTTCATTTTCGTTAAAAGAAAAAACTTTTACGAATTGCAAGCAGAATTTGTACATTCCATTATTTTTGTAACGTTTGAAGAGTTCTTTTTTGTTTTTCGATTGTTTCATACAGATGTAAATTTACTGGCCAACGAAGTCGGAAAAAAAATTATGAATTAGTGGACAGTACAATTAATTTCAGTAGTATTTAGCACTGTTTCATTAATATTTAAGAAAGCAATAAAATTATTAGTAAACTTATATTCAAAATGGTGGTTTAACGTTTCAGTTAGATATTGTTGTTTTGGTCACAAGGAAAACTCTGCTGTACAAAGTTAAAAGTAAAATTTGTAATTGTTTTAAGGTAATTGTAATTATCTTCACGTCACAATTTAATTTAATTTTGTATGACTAGTGCATGAATTGTATCAAGGTACTTTACATAGTGGGCAGTTGCTATCCGTCTGACGTTCTTGATTGATAGTTTTAGATTCGATTAATTTTGCATCAAGGTTAGTCGGAACTTTAAAAAATAGTTAAAAGTTCCAAGTTGGTGGATTTCAATCGGACACAAAATACTTTTGCAAACTGTTGATTGCAGAAAACCAGTGAAGAGGAGCAGGGTATTTTTTAGAAAGATAATTTTATTAATCTACTGAAACAAGTGAAGGTAATTAAGGAACATTCGATGTCACGACTTATAAAATTTAGGGCACCAGCATGTCGCGACGAAATTTATGAAGGGGTGCGTAGCAAGTGGGCAACCTTAATCCACTGCTGAGAGAGTTCTTGAGACTATATTCATAACAGTTAGGTCGGTAATAAAATTCTAGAGGGAGCAGTAATATTAAACAAGTATAAAAAGAAAAATATGTGACTACAGGTTTTAAACTTATAATTGATATTAACATTGAATCTGCTATTATATGCACTGAAAACTAGATGGTATTCATTGTGTTCAATAATAGGAGACATTATGTTTTCCTCTTTTTTGTTCTAAACAAAGTAAACGAGATCGTAAAAATAACAAAAATGAGGGTTGAATCATTTGAAGAAATCTTACTTGTTTAAAATTCACGGTGTGATACGTTCAATTTATATAATATGAATTTGGAAAATAGTGACAATGAAAATCTAAAATATATCATGAGTAATAACATTATAAATTTAAACAAATGTACACAACGGACGAGAAAAATTATAAAAAGTTTGGAAACTGGGACGACAAAAGTTCAGTTTGATTTCGTAATTAATGATAATAATGCTTCAGAAATTGTTAGGAGATAAAAGTCATATAACTTTTGAACATTTATAATTTCATATTAAATGGAGTTATTTATTTCGTCGAATACTGTACTAAAGTTAATTTCCCCACCAAGTAGTTTATATAACAGTATAAGCAAAACTTGTATGCATGAAATACTAAAAATTTATGTAATAAATTAATGTATGTAAAAAAAAACTACGATACTAAATATGTCGAATTATTTTAAAAAGTATGCTGACAATGGTGTGAGAAATATTTAAAAACAACGATAATAAAAATTCAACAAATACGGCAGAGAATATTGATAAAAATTTGACTGACAAAACGATTGAAAAGCATTATTTAATTTGATTTTACAATATCGATAATGTTCTTTAAAGTAACGAAGGAATGTAATTTAAATCCCGAAACATGCCCGAAGCGAAAAGTAAATTGTCCTGCCAGACCGTGTGAATAATTTGCGAATCTGATTTGAACGCGAGTCTGATATTAAACTACACTTTGGATGTTGGTTTGTCTTTTCTTTGAAAACTAAATAGTTTTCCTTCGTCGATACAAATTTATTTACCGGATACTATCTAGCGACACAGTGAATTCACGCGCAGTAAAACGAAGTATTGATTTTCCATTTATACCTATGACACAATGAAAGTAAACTACGCATTAAACCTTTTAAAATTTATATAGCTTTTATCGTAGATGTAATCAGCGATAAAATTAAAATATCTCAGAAAATAACGATTCAAGATTTTTCACGATCGTATTATGCTGAAATATCACTGAACTAAAGAATAAATAGTAAAATAAAAAACATCGAAGAACATAAGATACATAATCACATACTACATGTCCTTGCACTGTAACTCTATAAAATAATCTTTGTAGAACATATCGTGCGTGTAAACGGAGATACAGAAGTATCGTAAACATATTTCCCCGTATCTTTAGAAAGATAATGAAATTTATCTTTCATTAGTCTTCATAGACAGTGTATCACTGGTGATACATAATACTTTTGTTTTAATAATAACTATTCCCCTCCAGTTCTTGCTAAATATTCACTTATATACACTTTATCGTTCTTACTTAGATAATGAAAAAGAAAGTTTCGTAAAAATGATCAACTTACTTTTCTATTGGAAACTTGGCATTTACAACTCGTTTCAGTAACGATGAAAGTGTCGGAAGTGTTAGACGAACAGTTGTAAATTTTGAATTTTTTACAAAAAAAGAGATAAATAGTATTTAATTTAATCAATAATGATTATTTTTATTATAGAGTAAATAACATTCTATTAGATAATTTGTTTATATTTACCGTTGCATTTTGTTATTACTGCACAATGTATCAATTGTAATACATATAAAAATCTCTTCGTATCCCCTATATTTCTGATTTTTCTTTTGCTTCAATCATATTTTTTCTTCAATCATATTTAATATATAAAAATTCCCGAAGTGTAGAATTAAGAGATTCTTAGGATATAGTGGAACACTCTGAAGCATTCTAGAAATTACGGATAAGTTTATTAGAATTTTAATAATACACATATACTTACGAATTTCTCTAACTAATCATCTTTTGAGAATAAAGTCTTTAAGTGAAAGAGTAATTACACAACTGGATCGAAGATGAAATTTCCTATGGTAAGGAGAATCACGAACAACATTCTATATTTCATTGTAAGAACATTAAAACGACCACGAACTAAACTAACAAATATTTAATGCAACAGTATAGGCGACGTATTTGCGAGAGGTTTGAAAAACCATCTTTTCTTCTTTAACGGAATCAGTTTTTAACGAGATAATAACGATTTCGCTTCATGCTGCACGTATTTTTGATTAATCCTTCATCGTACAAGTTGGATATTTTACTTTAAGCATCTGTAAAACGACGAGCGTACGATACGAGACAGTTAACCACGTTCTAATTCAATGCACCGAGTTACCTAGGGAAAAGCATCGAGCTTTATCGTGCATTAAAGTAATTAGCGATTAAAGCAATTAGCCGCTGATAGTGGATGGAACGGCACACCTTACTTTGCGATAAAGGGCGAAAAGTTTTGTTCCTGTTGAGCGAAAAACCAAACGCGAACGCGGTCTGATAAAATTTTAAGCGATTTTCATATACATGTATTTATTATACATTTGCTTCACTATGATCAAATCGAAAGTAATTGAATAATTATTGTTTGAAATATCGAAGCATTCAACTTCAGAAAGCCATAATAATCGTGCCCTTGAAGATCTCAATGTTGTTAGTAAGTTGTTCGATATTATATTTCACTAGATTCAAATTATGACGCGTTAATTAATTCAAACGAAATAAATTCAGGTAAAAAATTTATCTAATTTTAGAATTTATGACGAGCGAATTTGTTGTATTTTGTATATCGAAAGAAGTTACCACATGTGTAAAAGTAACCTCTATTTTTCGTTTAAAAATACGATTTTGTGTTTGTAAGATTATCGTTGATATAAGAAATTGTGTCAGAAATAACCGAACTAATATCGTCGCAATTTTAACGAAACTACTATATTTGGTACGAACGTCAAGATAGTCTTATTTTTTTACCCTTAAGTATCTTCAATAACCGCGTGTAACAAAGTCAAATAACTTTACCGTGGAATACTGCGGGGACTTATGAAATTAACTGATAACCCTAACTATTTTTAAATATCGAAAGTTTAATGTAGAACAACAGTATGAATTTTTACTGGATAAAAGCTCTCCACGTAGAATAACTTGAAATTTATTATTCTTATACCTTGTAACTCTTAATACGGTAAATTTTAATTATAGTTATACATAAGAAAAGTTTGCATTTAAAAAAAAGTGAATATCCATCTGTGATAATATTAGTTTAGTATTATAATCACGGTAAGAAGTAATTATAAAATTCTTTAATATAACAAATACTAGACTCTTTTAGTCTCTACTAAACCTTAGTCGAGCACAATTCGTAAAATTAGAAGGAAAGAGTTACTAATAAAATACGATGAGTATTACTATTAATTTATTTATTTAATGTTGCATCAGATTAAAATCCATTAGAGACCACTATGAGGTTTAAATTTATAACGTTCTAATAAATCTTATATAAACTTAATGAATATACTGTCATATATAGTTATATGCAGCATAATTATTTACTTACATTCTAAGTTACGTATAAATATTTATATTTTTGTTTTTTTTTGCATATTTTCTTTTTGCATATTTCGTTCAATTGTTTTGTCCTTTTTAGGTAAATTATAATTCTTGATACACAATTTCTGGTTGTTTATAGTCTTTTAGGATCGTTGGCAAATTTTCTTCTTTGGTAATTTTTTATTAAAATCACGGTAGAGAAGTTCATGTTTTACCAGTAATTGAAAATGTGATTATTTGATTCCGAAGTTGATAAAAATTTATTCTCTTCTAAGCAGAGTAACCGCTGGATTATTTGAGAACTTTTTTTCTCTCGTATCACGAAGATTAGCACTTACATGACGAATATTACAATAGAACTCTCTTTATCTGACCTACGTTACTCTGTGGAGAAAAACAGACAAAATGACTTGGTAAAATGACTCGACGCTATCTACATTGTACTTAAGTGCAGTACCACGTTCCACTTAATCCGAGACTGTTCTGTTTTTTTTTTCTGCCATCAAAACAATCTACCGTTCGAGCGTACTATCATTCGAACACAACACGCCTTGTAGAATATCCCCATATTGAAAGATTTTCCTGCATCGGTTAGAATTGATTCTGAGCGTCACAATTTAGCACGAAACTGACACTATACATATACGCTTACACGACATTAGCAAAAATATATGGTATTGGAAAATTATAATAAAAAAGGGATTTCTTTCATAGGAAAACTATAAATATAAAAAAGAATTATATTTATAGGTATTACATATTTCTATTATTTTTCTTAAGTATACTCAAATATGTGGGTATCCGTACAATCTTGTCTCCCTACTAACATCTTACTAACTCATTAGGTACCAAATTACTTAAGGTACTGAATTAATATATTATAAAGAAAGTTACAAAAAGTAACATTGCCTGTTATTCGAGTTTCAAACAGCGAACAAATTTTTCTTGTACGTCTTCTAAACAGGCCCATTCTAGAATTTCACGTTACTGCAACAGTTACAAAAATTTCAGTTAAGCCGTATTATCGCGCACGGGCTGCGAAAAGCGTCCAGTTGCAAATTACATATTAATCCGTTTAAATGTTTTTCCATTCCCATTGGATTCCGTATATCCCACTCGAATTATTGCGATCATCTCCTTCGAGTAACGTGAGCCATTTTTGTGCTCTAATTGCCACTAGCATCGAGCAGGGGAAACAGTAGGGGAATCGTGTCTCTCGATAGCTATTTCCGCTAAGTCCGGTCAAGGGATCACCGTTAAAATGTCTCCCCTTGTGAAAAGGTACAAAAAAAAAAAAGGAAAATATATACGAAACCGCCTCGTTACGTATGTATATGCATTCCCCCGGGAAATTGTACGAAATAGACGGTGGAAACTGACGTCGCGGAACATGAGCGAAATTGTCTGTTCCCCATTATCCGAGCGCAACGGTCGTGTGCCTACGGGCCTCTATAACGTTAGAATAACGGGGTATAGAGTACCCGTAAATGTAAATAGGGTCCGAAGCCACTGCTGACAATTATTGGCCGATCTCATTTTGCCGTGTCACGCACGGCACACGGTATACGTGTATGCAGATGGAAATGGCTTCGCATCATCGCGTCGCGTCATCTCGAGGCAAAAATCTCGAATTTTTTTCTCACCGGCTTGGTCACACATTATTTTCCGCGTTACACGCTCGCCCGTCTGATCCAACTCTGATCGAATATTTATTCATTGTTACAGCTGGGAGAAAACGATAATCGTGGAAATATGTTTTCTCGCCTTTGATGCATCCATCGAAGAGCTAAAGAGGGTGCCTTTAGTCAGAGTTCGGATTCAGTAATAGGAATTTTCGTAAAAGGTTATTTCGCTAATAGTTAGGCTTTCGTATCGTATAGGCCAAGGAATAATAGTATCAGTATCATGGAAATGTAATTTATGGACGAAAAGATGGATTACTCTCACATCGTGAATATCACTCCTTGGAGTACTTCGCTTGGTATACAGGCTGTCGCATAATAGCGCACTCGTGGTATCCTCGCGAATATTAATCTGCTATGTAAAGAATTATGTATGAGTAGAAATCAAATTTAATCATTTCACTGCTGAATCGATCAATCAGTGGTAGGGAAGGTCGCCACACTGAATGAATTTCAAACGTCATCTTTTAATAATTGTACTCGTTGTATGTCAAAATTCGCGAAGGAAGTAAAAAATCTTATAAAATTTCTCACCAAAGTAAAATAAATACAAGTATCTGATATTTTCTTTAGTTTGGTATCATATAATATCGTTTACATCTGGAATTATACTGTTATCCATATTCGAGTATGCTAGAGCGTCGCATTTGAAAAGTTAAAGAACAAGAGGAGGAAATATGAAATGACCATTTTCAATGATTGTACGATGATCCGATTATACGACAGATAGAAATATCCGTTTAAGGTAAAGATTTTGTACACTGATTAAAAACCAATGAAAACAAGGGAAATTTAAAATAATGCAAAACATTTCTTTTTCGCGTAAAAAGTGAGAAAGAGAGAATTTTTTATCAAACTTCGTGTTATAAACAATACAAATAAATTCATTGAACCTTATTTCTTTTCTAGTGGACTAAAGTACGAAAAATTTATGTTCACAATAAAGCTGTGTTTACAAAAACTATTACCCACTATTGAATGCTTTGCATTCCAAGTATACCTTCCAGATATAAATAATATCTGATGTCTACGGAGAGTTACGAATGGGATAATTCTTCTGCATTAGCCATAATGGCCTGACAACGTCTCCAAATGTCTTCTATCAATTTTTTGACATACGAGATGAGTAACGATCTCTATACCTTGCAAATGCAATGCGCTAATGCTTTCAACGACCGAATGAACGTTTTCCTCAAAGTTATTACTTCATGGTAGACTATATGTTTTCTGTAGGAAACGGTCAATTTAACGTAGAAATGTAATTTGTCACTTTCCACTTGGTACAAACACGATTTTTGTGTTTTTGATCATTTTTCCTAAAAGCATACACTTATTTTTTTCTACGTGTCGATCTCTTTTATAGTAGATTGAGCCTGAGTCTGACCGAGTAACGAGAATGAGCGAGATAGAGCGAAGAGAAAACATCGAACGAGTCACGAATTATTTGCGCTCAGCGCGTATTTTAATTACAATATTTTTCAGTACTTATTTCCGATAGTATTAATATTGGAAAAACTTTTAATTGGTAGTGAGGAAGACTCTCACTATGTGTGTGTACACGCGTGGTAGACGAATTACACGACTACACTAATTCAATTTGTCACAATAAAATCGACAATAGCAAATAGTATAATTGCGTAAAGATCACGTGTGTGACAAATAAAGGTTAGAAATAAAAATAGAGAAAAATAGATAATGCAGAAACCGAAGTGAGAAAATTCAAGGAAAAGGAAGAAACAGTGAAAGAAGAAGTATCAACAGTGAGACCTACGCGGGCTTGTTTATCAAATGTGTGCCTGGAGACTAACTAGGCTCAACGAACCCTCGAGAACTAAACAAAAGGAAGAATAAACCG
The DNA here is from genome assembly GCF_051014685.1 of Ptiloglossa arizonensis. Taxonomy (NCBI): domain Eukaryota; kingdom Metazoa; phylum Arthropoda; class Insecta; order Hymenoptera; family Colletidae; genus Ptiloglossa; species Ptiloglossa arizonensis. The sequence continues at coordinate 4,731,639 of NC_135054.1, read as the reverse complement.
AGAGTTGTAAAAGAGTAAAAAAATTTTAGGAAACCGAAAGTTAACAGATTCAGCGCGACAAAATAAAGTGCTGGAAAAATAAAAATTCAAGTGGATCGTGAGAGTGCTGTATAACTAAAACAATACCTCGCAAGTCGACGAACATCTTTCAATTATTTTGTAAAGAAAACATATCTCGAGTAACGCTTAGCAACGATTGTACTTATTTCAAAATTATTTTCAACTTTTACATGAATAATTGTCCGTGATTAACATCGAGGTATTTAAAAACTATGATTAAAAATAGTCCAAACTGTGACTCATTCGTTAGTCACGAATTTTAATTAGTAAACTAACCTTAGTTGAACTAAACTTAATAAATATGGTCCTTTTCTCTTCATAAGAAAAAACACAATACTACTAGCGGCGATTTGCCATGGAAAATGTTCACCGCGCTACTACGCCGTAGCGGTAAGTTTATCTGAAAATCTTTACGACTTTCGCAAAATTTCCAACTACAAAGTCATTCCCTAAATGAAGTCGTTAGACTACGATAACTCCTGATTATGGTAATGCTGTACTCTCATTTTACGACACGTCTAAACAGGGCTACGTTATAACGCAATGGAGACATAAATCGGCGAAGAAGAAAAGAGAAGTGCAAAATTGTAAGTGTTTCTTTTTTTTTTTTTCTTAGACGCAATAAAGTAGACTATTACTAATTTGATAAATTATTGCGTATCTTAGTACACTTATTATAGACTAATCAAATAAATTACCGAGCACGTAAATTAATAAAAATACATTTCCTTGTTTAAATTTTTGTTACAAAACTACGTCATAGTAAACTTCGAATCAAAACTTTTCGAATAATAGCTAACGTTTTTATGCCAAACCCGTCCCGGATTTATTGGTATGTTTCGTGTTTCTAAATTTGTTTGTATCATTCTAATATAAAATAAGTATAATTTGTCGAATGTAGTACACTGTAGATAAAACATGATTTAAAGTGAATGCTGATACAAATTGCAAACGATCGTGACTTGACTGTAAATAATCCGCACTCGTAATCGAACAATGGCGCAGCCCCTCTCAATATTCGCAATAAAACTCTCGAACATGAATTTAATAAACGAATGTTTTTTAAAACATAAATTGACCAACCGAGTGTAAACACACAAAATGCAAACTACATATTGACTAACCAAAATATTCAGATATACTGAAATTATCATTGTACAAAATATGTATAATCCGAACAAACATATTTTACTTTCAATAAAATTTTCGTCCCTTTTTTAATAAAATTAAACAAAATATAACGCACGAACCATGCATTAAGAAAAATAAATACAAATTTTGAATGTTACAGTAAATGGTTTTATGTATTTTACTTTAAGTAAGAAGAATTTTCTCGTGTTCAAACTTCTTTATGTTATTCTCGGCCAATATATTTATACGAAATTCATTGGTTAAACGTCTAATTCGAATTTTTCGACAGAGATTTTTAATTAGAAATTTTTAACTGTTCAATTGCTCACAGAATCCTTTGCGGTTCATCCCGATTCCCTCCGATCGACCAGTTTTATTACATTTCTTTTTGATTCGTTATATTCATGAGAATGGAATGTTGCAAATCGGATCGAGCCGCAAATTGTAGTTTTACAGCTGAAGGCAATAGACTGACGACATATGTATACTGGTACATTGTGTACCTGTAATATATTTATATTAAAAACGTGATTTGTAAAACAGATATCAACTAGTATAAAATTGATATTATCTGTAAGATCGAAATCAATTATATTATCTTGGTTTCTAATAACGATTAATAAAAATTGAAAACAGTTACAATATTGAAAAGAATCTTCCACAGAAGAATCTACTTCTTTAAATTATTTTTCTACGCTGAAATTATTCTTGAAGGTATGTCCATACTTTATAAAGCACTATAATTTCTATAAAATGACCGATTGAGTTATTTTCGGAACTTGAGAAGATATAGAAGAATTATTTAGATGTTTCGTTCAAAGGGCACATACCACATCGGACACAATTGGTTCAAAGTTGGAGATGCCAAAGACATTCAAAGATCAGCTTCGTTTTTGAAAACAAAAGCGACTAGTTTCTACGATAGAATTTGATAAATTAATAAATTTTGTATTTAAAAGTTTTAACGTACGTGTACATTAAATCTAATAGTTCCTGACACATATCCAGCGAGTAATGAATTAGAATTGTCATTCTCAAACTATTGTGTCACGTGTCGTGTAATTATTCAAGGAACCGTTTACGAGTTTACGTGCTATAAATGATGCTTTACGAGTTAAATATCTCAGAAACTATTAGACTTCGAACAGCAGTACCTTAATACTTTTATTATCAAAACCTATTACACTATCGAGTAATAATCTGTTACAACAAAACTAAATGTTCCACTTATGAATATGTAGTTGATCTTCAGATATGCCAACAGTATCAGCCATAAGGTTTTCCTCTGCTAATTATTGTATATCGCATCGGTTATTTTATACTGTACAACGTACCTTTTCCGTGTAATTATTCGTATTATAAAATCTTTTTATAAAGGCAAAAGATTTGTTCTACAATTTCAACTACAATTGGCGCATTAATTGCATTTGCGTATGTCTGTTCCAAGCTACTCTTGATTACTTTCTCCCGTTTTAGTATCCCGTATACACCCGACGCACGCAAACGATGCACTTAATCGACGATTCAAATTATTCAGACTTCTACGTGACAGGTAATAATAAGATCTCCCTGTTTCTGTCCGAAGCTTCACGATTGGATTTTCAGTTACAAAAGTAATTTACATTTCCTTCGAGAGTTTAAGTAATGGCGGAAATTGACAACCAGACCAAGTTAATCTTGCGTTTACCCTGAAGCAGCGAGCTATAACTTAGGCAGAGCAAGATGGACGCTAGGTCCAATAGTACTCATCGGGTGTTAAGTCTGTGCGTATTACGAAAGAATAATTTTTCTTAACCTCTTTTTCTGTAATTTTTTGAAACAATTACTTTCAAATTGGAAATCAAATGAAATAGGACATATGTCTATATAAAATTATTTTAGTTTATTCTGGAGTTAGAATAATAGTTAAACTATTATTAAAAGTAAAAGTTGCTCTATTATTTATTACTATGTAAATGCAAGACGCGATGTCAGGAATTTTTCACGACAAAGAAACCCTCGTACACCTTCGAGGGCCTGTAAATTTTCGTACGTTACCTTTGTCCCCTTTGTCTTGTTTACCGAAATATATTTTATTATTTTGAAAATATCGAATTCATCCTTGAAATTAGCCCCGCGTACTGAAGAACAATATGTACATTTTATTTGTTCCAAAACATAAATTTCATCGAGGTCTTCCCGATCAAATAATGGATTCTTTTACCGTTATATTTATTTATATTTACCTTTATAATTAAAATACAACAATGCAAAACGCTTTTCCTAAAGTCTTAGTAAAGTAAAATGAACAGTTGACCGGAAATAAATAGTAAACCGATCGGAAGCCTAACGCGAAGCATTAAATCCAAGAATTCTTCAAATTGTTACACCCTCGACTCGCCAAAAGTGTTTGCATATTCAGATTTCCCTTCGGCTCGTTTATGAATCCAATGTATCATCGAAATCCAGCACGGCGTTCCATTCATTACTAAGGCATCGCGCGAATCGCTGGAACTGCGTAGTCCTTCAATAATGCAATGATTTATAGCGCCGGTAAGTTGCAGCAGTCACCGGCGTTGTCGACTCTTACGGGACATTACATTCGTGATTTGAGGGAATATGTACGAAGGTAATGCCGTGCAGATTCGTTGCACGTTCGTTGCATCCTTCAGGCGCGAATAAGGAACGACGCGTGGAGTCCAAGACAATTTGTTGAAAGGACGTCGACCGTGAAACGAGACTTTTCATTTTCCCGATACAAATTACTCGTATTTGTGTGCTGCGCATTCAATTACAATAAATCTCAATTAACAGGTAAACTGACGTGTTATGCATACACGTACGACATTAATGTTTCGATCATCGTAATATCATTTGTTAAGGCGTTACATTCAAGTACGAATAACGCCGTACGGAAATCCGCTTGACGTTTTAAAGTATAAATTGTAGAGAAGTTTTTGTTAAAAAAAGCGAGAAAATTTGTTTCATTGTTTCACACGGGCGAGTATTTGCTCAGTGGTTGCATTACTGTTACATTTGATCGAGTTTTCCATTGAAAAATATATTATTTATTATTATTCGATACAGCTGACTTCACCCACGCAAATTCCATTGCTCTTCTATGTTGTGTTTGAACAACTTGTTACTCTCACTTGGTTTATTTACCCTTTACCTTTGGTCCGAAACGAGATTGCTCCGATAGGCTGGCCGAGGAAATAACGGAAGGTACGAATCGGCTGGCAACTACTTTTGCACCGGAATCGCCAATAAAGCGAGAGCAATCGACAGATATTACGATCTCGTTTGGATATCGGGGAAGTCGAGGGTCGGCAAGGCGTGAGAAAAATGATATAAAATGCAAATTGTAATGAGCGGAAAGAGGAAGCAGGAAAAATGTTTAAGGATGAATTCGAGCGGTCTGGATACCGAGCGTTCGTTTTGTTATTTTTTAATTCGAAATACGTGCACGCGGGAAAGACGAGCGAATTGATTTTATGCAAATTGTCCCGGAATTCCACGATAGCTGGCTACGTGCTCGTTTTCAATAATGTCTCCGCGAGATAGCGGCGAATCGGCAATATGAATGTACTTCTCGAAATGAAAAAGCAGTTCTTCGAATAATCGGTATTTACGTGATGTCGTGCAGACGATAGCCGGGAAAAAAGAACGAAAACGAGGGAACGACCGCGACAAGTCAAGGATATATTTTTAATGGATAGTTAAATAAAAAGAATCGCGCTCAAGTGAGAGAGAGAGAGAGAGAGAGGACGAGGAACGATGCAGCTGGTTAAAAGTGACTTATATAATCTTTAATGAATGACATTTTGAAAATGATAACATCGGAAACGTAATTTATGGTTGCTTTTTGGATATTTTCAAATAACACATGTACAACAGCCCGGAGAAGATTAGGGTCAATAGATAAAACAATGATTAATTTATTTTATTTGAACAGTTATGCGTATATTTAGTTTACATTATCGACACGAAACTTTTATTGGTTTTACAGTTATCTATGTTACGACGGGATTATGAAATAACTCGATTAGAATTTTATATGAGAAATGTCGTATAATGACTTGTGTAATTAGAAATGTACAAGAAATGTGTACAAAGATGGACAAGAAGAGTGCAATCGTAAAATTTTAAGAAACGAATGAACGTTGTTAAAAACAGTAACATCTCGCAGTATACGGGACAATTTTAAAATACAGAATGCATTGTTTCTTCGTCGGTAATTAAATGAGATATTAGCGTTACAATACCCCAATATATTGAAAACTGTTTCTTAATTGTATTCAAATATTATTTCTTTTATTGAAAAAAATAATTGTCAAAAAATCCTACTACGTTATTACGAAATTATACATATCCTGACTAATTTACTCGAGTGCAACACGAAAACAGACTATAATAATGTAAGTACGGTGGTTCAATATATTCTTTTACTCGATCTAGTCGAGCTTGGCTATACGTAATTATTGCAATATTTCAAAAACAGAAACAGAAAGGTTTTTAGTTCTCGATATAATTCCTATTGGCTGGGCCCGTATCAGAGATTCGGGAACCTGAATCAGCAAATGTGAACATTCTTCTATTAAACGCGCACAGAATTATATTAAAACCTTCAACAAAAACACAATTAGTGTTCCATTGGATGTATCTCGTAATTTCCGCGGAATCTTTCATCTTTATCCTCGCTGGAACGTAATATTCCTTCGTGTAAATCATCGACTAGCCATGGATAGTTGCAAGAAGTCGCTCGATAACGTTCGCAAGAAAAGAAAGAAGCGATCGTAGAAAGAAAGGCGTAAAAATTGTGCACGTCGACGTGACAAAAAGAACGTTGTTACACATGCGTGGACGTGCAAGTTTTTCCACGGCGGTAGGAACAATTTGAAATTCGTGGCGCAATCCGTGCGACCATCTAGAAAAAGATGTTGCCACGGCCAACGACAAGAAACATAATAACAAACATCGAGAACATCGCGACTTGCAAAAAGTATTCGCATGATCGTTATCGTTACTTTTTATTCGTTCGTAATTACAAATGTCTGCGTCGTTGCACCGTTCGCGGCACATGTGTCCGGATAAACAGTCGCGCACGAAGAAAACGATTATCAAAGCAAATACACCAATGTTCTTCGGGTTTTTACAAATTTTGTCCTTGAAACTGTTTAAAGATTGACTGCCTCTCGAACAGTGACGTATTTATCCCCCACTTCCTGAAACCGTCGTCGACAACGACTCGGGGGATTAACGAATTCGCGAATTGGGAAAATACAACTTTTATATTTTTCACTTTATCGTTGCCAAGTATAATTTAAGGTATATTTCCGTTTCTGAAGGTCGTGCAATTTTGTGAACGAAACGTAGACATTTTTGAGCAATTTACACACGTACTTGTATACTATATTACTTTCAGTTGTATCTCGTAGCGGAAAAAGAAATCTGAATTGCTCTAATTTATCGTTACAAAACTGTTTTCATCAGATCCACGAGTTTCTTACGATAAAAACGATATCGAACATGAACGATCTTGAATAATTTTGAATTACGCGATGATCGAACATGTGCCGATAAGTGTCGAATATTCTCCTACGAATTACTTCGCACGATGAAAAGTTTCAGGAAAAATGTCAAATGTCGTTTCAGGACTGCTCTGCGTATACAATTATGCAAAAAGAGAATTCAATATTTTATCCACGTGTCACGAAATGCACATTCCATATTTTTAGTTGTATTAATTGTTCGCGGAGAAATATTTTTATTTTTTGTTTTTTGTTTCACATTCGTAATTTCTTTGCGACTGACACGTTCCTGCGTACAATAGACGTGTTATTATTCTTACGTATAATACAAAACGTGCAAGACGTTCTACTGTCGAATATATTTCACTCGCTCTAATTGTCTCTCAGTCTCGTCTTCGATGTGCGCAAAATCGAGTACATCGAAGAGATAAGGGCGATCAAATTTTCGGTCGTTACAGCTCGATTCTGGCCGAACAACGACCCGGAGAACGTTACTAGAAGCGGAGAAGGGTTCGAAGCCGATGCTGGTAAGAAACGTGAAAATAGAGGATAAAAGTTCCACTCGGACGGGCGAAAACCCTGGTTATGGTCCATTTTCTCGGGTATTCCATACTGCGTAAAAAGGAACAACGTATGGTACGTGAAATAACAATGTTTTCCGCTCGTCACGCGAAAACGCCGTCGAAATTCAATCGGCTGTTCGAACGAGCGACGCTGCGAATCGAGTTTGCGGTTGAACGATGGTAATAGAACACCATATCGTGGTAACCAAACGGGGTAGAGAAACGAGAACGAGGGAAAAGGGAGAACGGGACCGTTCTTAGAAGCGAACGGTGTTCTCTCTAAATAATAATACGGAATCGCTGAAAAATTTTCTGCCCGAGAAACGGGTCAAGTTTTTACCTGGCCGTTTCGAGGGAAATGGAGCAACGCGGGAAACCCGTCGACGTCGTTCGTTTCGCGAGCTTTTGGAACGAGAACGACGATCGTTCCGCACGAAAATTATTATCACAAGCCTGTCACGTTCAATGTGCTATTAATTATGCGTCTCGTTGCAGTGAACTGCGATAGAATCAACGAAAAGGACCGCGAGAGTGAGTCCACGATCTTTAAAACAAGACTCCGGAAAGGAGGGTCTCATACTCGAACAATTTCCTTTGAAATCAGTTTCCGGTTATTCGTCTGTAGCGTTCGAATTTCCACTTAGATTGACCAGTGGCGGTAAATCTTCGCTAAAGAAACTGGAAGAAACGGATTTTAGGAACTGGACTTGACTTTTGGTTCATTTGGCGTGGAGCTTGACGAGAGGATGGAAGACCATAAATCGTGTTGGAAAATTTACTTGGAATATAGTAATGTTTCTCTTAAGGCTGCGTATTATACTGTTCGGCTCGACTTTCGATTCGTTCGTCATGGAGCTTGATGGGGAGCGCCATTAGGAGCGTACATAGGTCACATTGTGGAAAAATTGACTCGTAATGTCATTCAAGGAGTCAGAATTTGTATATTAGTACTTTATATAATACAGTAATGTTTTTGTTTGATTATAAGTTAGGTTAATAATATTCTCGGACACGTTAATAGTTTCAAGTTACATTAGGACATTTTGTAGGACGGACATTAAACGATACGGAGTTGTTTCGAAGTAGAAAGATTTTACGTGTTCAAAAATTACATTTTTTTTCAATATAAGAAATTTATTTTAATTCAATGAATTATTGAAGCAATTAATGTATTCTCCATATTAAATGAAATGTTCCGACAAGCATTTAACAATGTAATAGTATATTGTTCTAATACACGTTTCGAAAGCTATTGTTAGTACATCGTATAACCATACTTCAACATTGCACACTGAATACACATTAATTTTCATTTCAACGCATTTATATTTAATGTAATAATTCGATTTATATTATATATCACTCTTGTGTAACGAAGCTGTATTAATCTGCAATTTGAAAATTAAAAAGCATCAAGTTAAAGAAATTCGTTCTTTATAATACTATGTAAAATAGGTTGTTCAATAAGCTTTGTCGTTCGATGAAATTTATTAAGTAACTTAGTACTATACTGTTCGATAAGTTTTATCGAACGACAAAACTTATCGAACAACCTAGTAGATATTACGTAATTGATTTCCATTGTTATTTAAACAGCGATTAACAGACATTGGAAACTTGAAATTTTACAGGCTCGAACACTAATGTGTTACACTGCCTATTCATTTATAAACTACTGTGGAAAAATTTATTAATTATAAATAATTAATACTTACACAATAGCTAGATAATAGTAAATAACACGAATATGATACAAATCTGTACAATGCTTCACGACTCTCGACTGCACATTCTCAAAACTATGTTCTCTTAAAGCAACGTTTTCCCAAACCTACGCTACACTCAAATTACGGTACTACACTAATATAAATATCGAAAAAATTATTTGTTATTATAAAATTTAGACACTTTTATGTGAAATGCATTGTGCTTTTCACAGATCTGCGTCGACTTTACACAGTCTCCTCATCCATGTTTTATATTTTCCGACAGATCTCTTGTTTATTGTTTATTGAATTAACGTGTGTTTTTCTCCGGATATAAATGTATATTACCCTTCGTTTAAAGACGGAATATCGGGTCTGCGCGAGAAGGTCAAAATACAAAAAGGAAAAAGAACAATTCCGTTCGCACTTCGGAACGCACGCGTTTCTCGAAATTTCTTTCCAACTTTCGCGATACCGATCGACGCACTTTCATATCGGTCGTTGGTTCAATTCAAACTCTGCTATTTGTTTATCGATTTATCGAGAACAGTCGCTAATTCGCTGCCCGAACTTTACGCGATTTGGCCGCGAAAATCCGTCCCTACATTATTTGGGAACAACGAAAGTCCAATGACATATTCCTGAGATTGGACATTCGAACAATTCATACTTGGCGCGAAATAACATAATTTTCACACTCGTACGCATTTACTGACCGCTGATTATTTAATCTTATGTAAGATGAATAGATTTATCTAGTTGCTGGAACTAGATTCTCTTTTATTGCCCTCTTCCCGGCACGATTTTCAAAACTGTTTTCTCGAAGCTACGTTTTCCCAAACTTTCGTTATCCTAAAATGACGATACTGCACTACTATAAATAGCGACAAAATTATTTGTCATTATAAAATTAACGACGCTTTTTATGTGAAATGCATTATGCTTCTCACAGATCACTCGCCTCATTCATATTTTACATTTTCCGTCGGATCTCTTGAAACTGAATTATTTTACTTCAAACATCGGTACGAATTTTACACGGTTATGAAAATTTAATTAAATATGGAATTATTTTGTGGAATGCTCAAATGAAATATGATAGAAAAATGTAATCTCTTTTATACGTTTAATTTCAACGGTATTACCGTGTATTCTGGATAATGTCGACAAAAAGTTGAGCAATACTCTTAAATATACGTGCATTATCGACATTTTAATAAATCGATCGTTGATTGTGATTGTTGGTTTTCCATTGCATCTGTTTGATTAATAACACTGTTTTCTTGCGTTTGGTCGCGAGTCCTTTACGTTGACACGAATGGATTTCAAGAAGTTTGATGCCGGAAATTTTTTAAGCCCGCTTAATAAAATAAAGGAAAAGAAGGTGTAATGTCATTACACGTGCTTGCGTTCATTTTGAGCAGTGAGCTTGATCATTGAGATAATGGATTCAAGAAAGTTGCAATTCAATCTAAAAGCTCCTACAATTAGAAAAAAGTATGTAAGATGGATAGATTTATCTAGTTGCTGGAACTATAGTAGAAAGAAACTCAACAAGGGATCCTTATCCTACTTTCTCTTTTATTGCCCTCTTTCAGGCACGATTCTCAAAACTATGTTCTCTTAAAGTTACGTTTTCTCAAACCTTCGTTATCCTAAAATTACGATACTGCATTACTATAAATAGTGACAAAATTATTTGTTATTATAAAATTAACGAGGTTCATTATGTGATATGTATTGTGCTTCCACCAGATCACTCGCCTCGTCCATATTTTACATTTTCCAACGAATCTCTTGAAACTGAATAACTTTACTTCAAACACCGGTACGAATTTTACACGGTTATGAAAATATAATTAAATATGAAATTATTTTGTTGAATGTTTAAATGAAGAATGGTAGGAAAATATAATCTCTTTTATACGTTTAATTCCAAAGGTATTATCGTGTATTCTGAATAATGTCGACAAAAAGTGGAGCAATATTCTTAAATATAGTATACGTACAATATTGACATTTTAATAAAATGATTCTTAATTTGCACAATGTTTCAGTTTTACTTCTTCTTAAGTATCTCTTAATAAGGGGTATCTACTTTTCGTTATTATTATACTTTCAGAGCTATCTAAAATTCGAAACATATTTAAGAGAACTATACAACAGTACAGAAATATATGCGACCTTCCATTGTGAAAAATAAAAATATTTCCCTCTCACCTTCTACAAGTGGCCTGGCAGAAGTATAACAAATATTATACATAGCAAAGGAGAATATTGTCACTGTTTTTGCTACAGTCGAAATAAAATCAAGTGGCCCCACGAAGCCGCTTCCACGAGTGTGACTCAATGAAATATAACTCAGACTTTTTCGTCGTGTCAGCTTGCCCTCTGTTTGGGAGATATAGAGTGGTGTGGTTACACGTACGCGTAAAGAGAAAGGAAGTAAAGAGATAGGGTGGTTAAACGGAATGTCGGGTAGTCGAACTGTCAATAGCTACCTGCGGTAAATTGATTCTGTTCGAGTCGGGCATTATTCGAATAATTTGGAATGAAACTTTATTTAAATAAAACGTCACTCGTCTTCGTTACCTACATAAAAATGTGCCCAACTCTTAAGTAGCCGTCAATAAACAAAAACAGAATTCTGTGCGAATTTAATGATTTCTATTATACCCCAAAAGCTTGAAATAGTAGCCAAACATTATTTGACACTAAATATCAAAGTATAAGTGTACTAAAAGCGCTATATTAAAAAAGTAACGATATATTAAAATGTACAACTAATAATGTTACTCGAAATTTAAACGTAATATTATAGTTCCCTATTTGACACGAACAACTCTCGCTGGAACAACTTTTTTCTACATTTTCGGTAGTGTGAGAAATAATTCCATCTACGTGTACAACCGGTAATGCCGCTTGTATGCACGTTAATGAAACTTTCTTATCATTGAATCGTCGGAATTTAAAAATCTTGCCAACCCTCCTAAACGAGTACATGGCACGAGAAGAAACAATACAGTTCTTCGAATGGATTGGCGTCTACTTTTTCATCCATTCTCTCGTTAACGACTTCCCAACCGAGTTTTTCTCAATGGTAGATATATAAAGACGCAACGTTATCTCGTTTCACTTTTTAAATATTTAAAAGTAGTTACGAAAATATATTTAAATATTTCTGCTCTAACTTTTATTTCGTTCTTTATTATTTTAGCCATTGAGCACGACTTCACTTGTTTATCCAACGACTATTATAATGCCCGAGTTAATTCGAGAGCCACCGTTAAGTGGTTAATATCATATACAGAATGAAGTACAAAAGCAAATCTGTGCAGTGCACCAGGTCGACCGACGTAAAATGAGTGGCGCGGTATTAACGACAGTAACCCTGGCTGAAACTGCACGGATAGCGTATGCAAAGTAGAACATTAGCATGATGTGCCAGAACACTAGATATATCTTGTTAGCCCTGTTCCCCTGGCTCTTCCCTCCTGTCTAGTTTCTCTCTCTCTCTCTCTCTCTCTCTCTCTCTCTCTCTCTCTCTCTGCCAATGCGTCCTTCTATTCTCAGGTATTATTAATGACACCGTTCCAGAGGGCAACCCCGCACTGGCTCGTAAACGTACGTGTAAACACGTACCGAACGTTGTCGGTTTGCCGAGAGGTTCATTTGTATAACAGAAACGAACAATCGAACAGTCCTACTCGAGCTAGATTTCCTTTCTATATAAACAGGGAAAGTTTATATTGAGCACCGTAACTGAGCATACTTTTGAGAAACCCAAGAGGAGGATAATGGTAGAAAATGATCAATATTGACAGTCGTTGAAGAAACAAATTTTTACGAAACGTAATTCTTTCTATACAAAAGTTGTATTGTAATGAATACGCATAAGCGTTTAAATGTCATAGCGAGTAATGTTTTTTGTTTACGTCTCCTATAAATGAACATCGATTTGACACGTACAGTAATTTCAGCTTTCAAATGACAAAATTCAGACCGCCAGTTTGCTTCAAAGTGTGTAGGTATTCGTTCCTTGAGCTAAGACCCAACATCGAGGAAAGTGAACGAGATACACCGAGAACGAGAGAGATAAAAACACAGTGAATGAGTTTCACATCGGTGGCTGTATCTTCAAAGCCATATTGGATTCATACAGGAGGAAGAAAGAATAATTCAACGTTAAGGGGAATAAGAGAGTAGTGACAGTCCAATCGGTAAGTAGTTACAGATCTCACGAAGGCTGACTAAAATCTCGTTTGACTTGATGACTTCACTTAACCGAGAAATCTCGATTCTGTCCAGAATTGATCATTCTTTCTGTCTGTTTTATCGATGTGTCAACCATTAATGAGAATTAAACATTGGTATATTTTTCATTGTATCTTTACGATAGTATTAAAAATAGCAAGACTTTTTATATAAAAATGAGTCCAGAGACGACTCCTTACAGACCATTTTTAATGGTGTAAAATTAATAATCGTGTTTGTGTTTACTTTTATCGGCAAAATCTTGCCGATTAGTTCATAATACTCTCATAATACAATCACAAATATACAAACTTAGTATACAATAATAGTAACGCGACTGATGTTACTTTTTTTCTAATTGTAGGAGCTTTTAGATTGAATTGCAACTTTCTTGAATCCATTATCTCAATGATCAAGCTCACTGCTCAAAATGAACGCAAGCACGTGTAATGACATTACACCTTCTTTTCCTTTATTTTATTAAGCGGGCTTAAAAAATTTCCGGCATCAAACTTCTTGAAATCCATTCGTGTCAACGTAAAGGACTCGCGACCAAACGCAAGAAAACAGTGTTATTAATCAAACAGATGCAATGGAAAACCAACAATCACAATCAACGATCGATTTATTAAAATGTCGATAATGCACGTATATTTAAGAGTATTGCTCAACTTTTTGTCGACATTATCCAGAATACACGGTAATACCGTTGAAATTAAACGTATAAAAGAGATTACATTTTTCTATCATATTTCATTTGAGCATTCCACAAAATAATTCCATATTTAATTAAATTTTCATAACCGTGTAAAATTCGTATCGATGTTTGAAGTAAAATAATTCAGTTTCAAGAGATCCGACGGAAAATGTAAAATATGAATGAGGCGAGTGATCTGTGAGAAGCACAATGCATTTCACATAAAAAGCGTCGTTAATTTTATAATGACAAATAATTTTGTCGCTATTTATAGTAGTGCAGTATCGTTATTTTAGGATACCGAAAGTTTGGGAAAACGTAGCTTCGAGAAAACAGTTTTGAAAATCGTGCCGGGAAGAGGGCAATAAAAGAGAATCTAGTTCCAGCAACTAGATAAATCTATTCATCTTACATAAGATTAAATAATCAGCGGTCAGTAAATGCGTACGAGTGTGAAAATTATGTTATTTCGCGCCAAGTATGAATTGTTCGAGTGTCCAATCTCAGGAATATGTCATTGGACTTTCGTTGTTCCCAAATAATGTAGGGACGGATTTTCGCGGCCAAATCGCGTAAAGTTCGGGCAGCGAATTAGCGACTGTTCTCGATAAATCGATAAACAAATAGCAGAGTTTGAATTGAACCAACGACCGATATGAAAGTGCGTCGATCGGTATCGCGAAAGTTGGAAAGAAATTTCGAGAAACGCGTGCGTTCCGAAGTGCGAACGGAATTATTCTTTTTCCTATTTGTATTTTGACCTTCTCGCGCAGACCCGATATTCCGATGTTAAACAAAGAGGAATATACATTTATATCCGGGGACACGTTAATTCAATAAACAGTATTTTTTCCTCGCAATAATAAGTCATTTAAGAGAAAGTGCGTGACATCGGTTGAATAATCGAGAATTTTTAAGATATACTTGATTCTCTAAGGGTCATAAATTTGCCCTTCTTCGACTAAAGTCCGCACTCGAGTCAACACCTCCTCGCCAAACAGAAGAAATTGACTAGAGAGGAGAACTTCCATCTAACTCTTGTCAGAAATACTTCAGAACTCGTCGGTGACGCATCGTTTATTTTCTGAGTAGTTCTTTTCCGTTGTTTTGTGTTCGATAAACTCATCTTGAGTACATACCAAGAATCCTTTCTACCGGAATTAAACGAGGTAAATGATAATTAAATGATATTTTATCAAATAATCGCACATTATTTATAAAATATACAGAGTGAGTTGTGAGTCAGTCGCCACGATAACTGATTCTCATAGTTCAAGAAACAAGTGTCTCAAGCTTTACTGCGTTACTGAATTTGTTTTTTTGTATAGTCAAAGAATGTAAGAAAAGTATATAACACAATTTAAAAAACACAAAATGACTCCAGCTTGTTTTATAAGATTTTTGAAGGTCTTTTAGGTACCGAAAAATTCTTCACTTAATATCGATGAAGCTTTACTTGAAACATTTTTAGAATCTTAACAAATTTATATTTGCATATCCTTACTACAATAGCGGATATCGTAAATTCGAAATATTAATTGACTTTAACAGTTTTAAAATCAAAGTTAATTATTAGGTTCTTGCGATGAATGTGTCGATTACTGATCATTAGAGTATTACCGTAAAGTATTTCTTCAGTAATGTAATTTGAGTGTAAATTTCCTCGTTATCGTAACTTTTAGCAAAAACATTTTTGCAATAATCACGAATGTGATTGTTTTCCTTTCAATATAGTTCTTATCAAGCATAAAACGTGGTAATCATAATTTTCTTTTGTGTCGAAAGGAGCAATAGAAATTATTTTATGACACATTGGGAAAATATCTTCTTATCTGTGACGTAACAGGAAAAATTGTTCTTGGGCGTCTTCAATAAATTTCTTTCCGGCTACGACCCATGTCGAAAGTAGGTCAGCGATATCAAACTAAAAGACATGATTTATTCTAGAAATACAATACTATACATCTTACAGATCTAATATAAACGACAACAACATTTGTTACTATTTCGCTCCTGCTATGTTTAATACGTTCTGAAAATCTGTTGACCATAACACAAACAAAATAACAATTATTAGTTTATTTCCAGATTTGCTGTCTTTTAACGGTATAAGTAATACACTTTCGATTATTCAATCTTAGATCAATCGAATGCTCGATTGTACCAATAGTGTCATCTCAGCACCAACAAAAATTATGTATATACTTTTCTATCATTTTATATTATCGTATCTTTTGAAAAATTACTAAAAATTAAAGAAATACTTGCAAATTTACGTAATACGTTATACTCTGGAGCTCCTAACTATGCAAAAAAAAAGAAAGAAAAATAAATGGAATCCAAAGAAATTGATCATATAAAGAACAATGAAATTAATCAAAATTTTGTTAAAACCAAAAAATCATGTTAGGTGAATCGCAACTACTCGACAGAAAGGTTACACTGCCATAGACGTTGATATAAAGTCAAAGGTTGTAATTTATTTCCTTTCAGATACTGAAATTGGTAGTCAACATATTAGGTACTGAAATTGGTAGTCAACACATTAATAGTATAGACTTGTATGTTTACATAGAAGTAAAAAATGTTACGAAATTCTATTTTATTTGAAAAATACACGTCACGATAAAGATAAATAATGTTATATACTTGAAAAAAATCTAACATAAATTATATCCTCCAGTATAAATAGCTCCAGTATTTATCATTTCTACTTAGTTTGGAACAATTTTCAGGAATATTACTTTGCTCAAAATTAATTTGAAAACTTTATACACAATATTCAATTGTAAACTCAATATTTAATTATACGCTACCCACAATAGTATTACAGTTCTAAACTTGTCTGTCGACAAAACCTTAAAAAGAATAGTGAAATACGTTAGTCGATAGATGCGAAAAATTAAGAAACAGGACCAAGAATTGGTGAAAATTGCTAAATTTTCGCACAAAGTATTTTGTTTTACTTTAATAGTAGAATATTCTCCAACAAATTCCTCTTTCCGTAAAAATGCAATTGTTTGATTATCCAAAAGAGTTATTTATTCGAATATCGTGTCTTCCAATTAGTTTCGACGATCAATTAATTCAGTTGTAGCAAACTTTCGATCAGAATGTTAATATGTGTATATTTGCTCAAAGTAATGTTTCGTTGGTTTGTCACGTGGTTGCATTGACCACGTTGGTCAAGCTTCTATGAACGACGATTCAAGCGTAATTGCCCGTAAACCGGTTCGTTCATTGATCCAAGTTGTAGACAGTAGTTACACGTCGACCTCTTATTCGTTTCAACACTCACGAATTATCTGATTCGCGCACACGCACTGCCGCGCGATTCGAAACACGTGGCATTGAATCACATTCAAATGCCAATAGACCGACCGATCGATTACGCAAACACAACACAAAAATAAATTGGTCAACTTAAATGCGCTAGAAATACGCGTAAAGGATTAGTAAATGCGACGACTGATCTCAACCTTATAATTCCAATTAAATAATGTATATGATCGGTACAAATATTATTTACAAGAATCTATCATAAACATTTTGACTCTGGATCGAGTTTTCTTCTACATATATTAAATATGAAATTATGAATAGGTAATCGAGTTGAAGAATGATAATGATAAGCTAAACAAAAAGTGTACTGTGGATAACATTTTTGAACAAACTTATATGTAGGTTTTATAGTCTTTTATAGGCCGATTTAATATTTTTAACGTTTTCTTTTTGGATCCTCTTCGAAAAGTAAATTATCATCTAGAAGTAGAAAAGTGTTTAAAGCAACAATAAAAGACATAGAATTAAATGAACGAGATAGAGTATTGCTCAGACGTCTTAGAAACTGTATACGTACATTACTTTAATATAATATTTTTTGAAAAACATGTTATATTAAATCTGTATTATCTTTACAACATTAGTAGTTAGTAAGGTATATATTTCCTAAGAAGTTTTCATAATGTTCTATCACATTCCTTTCAATCTATGTTCTTCATTGTTATTTTAAATACTTTTCTACTTTCGGATATTAATTTATTTTCTAAACGTAACGAATTACGTTATAATTTGTAGATTGGATCAATGAACATATATGTAAAGTTTTATTAAAATCGGCATCTGGTTTACGATGTTTCCTTTACCATTATCGCACATGGTTGGATGTCGATCAAATATTCGTAACAAAAGTATTGGTATCGAAAATTGATACCAAGTAACTGAGACTTCGAAGCCTATCAATATTTCCATATTGAATAGTTTAATATCGAATTGCTCGAGTACCAACGATACCTAATCGTATGAGTTTCCATCGTTAATGTTCCCAGACTTCAGTATCTAAACATTGAAAAATCCTGTAAGTTAAAACCCACTAGACAGATTTCGCAGTTATTGCAATCCAATTGGCTTGATCACCGTAAATTATTCGGAATTACGCGACATAAGGAATTCCGTCTGATACCACGACGAATTTCAAAGAATTCGCTAAAACCGGACGAGAAAATCCCAACAAGAAACGAGGAAAATAATCGAATTATGCGGACAAACGTGTTACAGAGTGACGGGTTAATCTACTCGTTACAACATTCTCATACACACCATTGACGAGGAAACCTATATTCGAACTCGTCACTCTTACACCAATTCGAGGAACGTCGATTACAACGTGATCCGTTTTCGACCGATCGCGAACTCGGTAACTCGATGTGAATAGCCTCGCCGCTATTAGATCGCAGTAACTCGCGTGTGCGGTTCGCATTTATGTGCGGCGGCTGAATTCGAGGCTCGGATTAATGATAAACGAGAATGTTGCACCGTGAATTCGAAAGCACGTCAGGAGCATGCAATCGAATTTTTGTGTCACAATGAGTTTTCAAACGTTGATTGAAATTTTCTTTGAAAACGTGTGCCACGAAATTCTTTGTGAACTCGGACTATATATCTTTCTTGAGAAACACAATTTTTAATCATTTATATGTGTCTTTTGTCGAGAATAAAATAAAATAGGACGGAATGAAATACGTGGAATAAGATCAAATTACCGATTTAATTAACTGTCATTTTGACAGTTAGAGTGAAAGTTCTTTAAGTAATTACAAGGCAATTGTTACGCGAATCACATTGGACACTATCTTCACTTGTAATTGAATTAATATTTAAAAAAAAACGGTAGCTCTTCATAAATTAAATTGTACTAAATATAGAGAGAGGTAACATTATTCCACCGTGATTATTTTATCTAATATTTTAGAACAAATCAGATTTGTATAGAATGATTTATTGGAACAGTGTTTTGAGTCTCTTCACTATCCGGAGGAAGATATAATAAAATTGACTCGTTAGAGTAAAGTTTAATATCTGTTTTTTCGAAATTAATTCTCTTGTTTCTTTAAACAGATGGAAGCACGTAACTTGTCTATCTTGATTACTTTCTTTGATAGCGAAACGGTACAAATTTTTTCACAAATTAAAAAGACGTGAATAATGTTAGTACTTATTATAATAATATACTACAGAGAATTGCGAGCTTTATATAAATTGTCAACAAATGCGTTGAAAGTTATGCAGAGACATCTATCCCTCTGGCCAGAGAGCCCTGGATCGTATTAAGATCTGGTTTAATTACATTCCAAAATTAATGAAACGTGGTACACACTGTCATGCGCGTACCACGGGCACATTGCTTATAATTGGAACGTCATTGCTGTTTGCTGACACATGAAACAAGTTCACTTTATCTTTTGCATTAACAATTATACACTTAAATAATCCTTTGAAAGAAAGATTCTAAAATTTGAATCGAAATTGGTAATCGTATATTTCGTACACTGAATATTTGACTCCAACATCGTAACATCATTCGATTAATGATGAATTTATACTCCGGTTCCCTTTAATCGGGCAAATTTAAGAACCCGACCTTAATGCAGCTTAATTACTGAATGTAAAATGTTTTAATAGCTTACTGCGTAAAGCAGAAAGTAAAAGTATATTAAGTACGTGACAAGAAGGTAAAAGTAAAAACAACATTAGCATATATGTAAATATTTCCACCACTACTTATTTACAAAATAAATAAAAAATGAAATAAAACAAACGCAATATTGTTTGGTCCTTTTTCTCGGACTACTTGAAACATCTATTTACCAAAACTGTACACATTCTCTAACAGACAGTACTTAAGACGCTAAAATACGTGACCACTTAAGTTTACGGACCCAGCGCCTTAAAAGAGTACAGGTTTTAGCTGGTTTACAAATCCTTCCGGGCTCTCTCTGTACACAGAGTGCACACAATACGAATTCTAGTATTGAAAAGTCAGTCAGCCTCGGTCACCTTCTAAGTTGGTTTCTGTATTTACCACGTATCGCGGTTTATGTAAAATTGTATCGTCTTTTTAAGAAGAGTGTAAATATTGAAAAATATATTTCACATTCGATATGTATGTTACTTGTTCTGCTTCAGGAAGTGAAATAAATATCTATGACTCTTTCTTCGTAAATTGTATCAATAATACGCAATGAAGCAATCAAAAAGTCTCTCGAAAAATCTTCTCTTTTCTACATTTTCATGTTTTTCCTGTACACATACTTCTGTTTCTCGCTGAGTATGCTATTACGGAATAACACGTTTCAAATTCTTTCACTAATGCGTAGGTGTGTCTTAACACGAACCCTGACGATATAAAAAATTTCAGGGACGTAAGGGAGAAAATTTTCTTCGAATTTTATTCGTTATTCGAAATTCGAGACCCAGATAAGACTTTTGCCTGCCTCTGTTGCCAGTCAAATGATCCAAGTGTCTATATTCAGACTCTTGCGCATTTAGTATCGATACAAACGTTTCTTTCTGCGAAACCGTTTAATACAACAAACGTGAAGAAATTCAACGAACATCCAACTAATCAACTAGGCAGCAATATTTCATTAATAATTTACGATGCAGCAACTATGTAGCAGCGTCACATCGTAGCGAATGCGAATCGATTAACGACCCGATAGATTTGTCTTGGGATCGTGGTGTTACGACGCCAACCATTACTACCTCCAGCATTCATCATTTCAGCTGGGTTTCCGAGAAACGTGACAACTGCCCTATGATTTCACTATACGTGAAACTGCAAAGCAAGTTCTCGGTGTAACTTAGATAAACCGACTTGATTGCGTGTACGTTGGCTACGCGCGAATCCGTCCATTAGGTCGATGATTGATATCCATTCAGGAAATGACAACCGTGCTAATAACCGCGTACGCGTTGAGACACAATCGGTGGGAATCACGTGTATACTAATTGAAGTTCTGCGCAGCGATCGATGCGATTCCGGGCTAAAACTTGAGATATCGGTTACTCACGTAGCCGTCAATCGATCGTCGTTTAGATATCCACTAAGCAATCCGTACTACGACGAGATAACGAGACCCCAAGATGCCAGCTGCCCCGTATGAATCGATACTCCGTAACACCTGCCCTCGTAGTCGATCGGAGCACCATTGCTCGGTCTTGCGCCTTGAATCTTCAAGATTGTATTTAGATAAAGTTATAACCGCCCAAAGTCCGCTATAGTCGACCCCCCAAGTCCCTCCCCCTACACGATCCGCGACGTAACGTTTTTATCGGAGTGCAGAGGAATAAAGTAGAGGAGGACGAGGAATTGCTAATGCATTCCCGTTGTCAACTACTGGGTATATCAACTGTTAGGTATGAGCAACGTGATAAAACCATGTGAACCACTACACTTGTGGAAGTCGAAGGGGGACATAGCTAATATAAAAGTTTAATATAAATGGAAAATATAAATGAGAATTCCTTTTGTTCTTACGTATCAATCCATGAATGCACTAAAAGTGTACTTTAATTCGCCGTAGAGTGTTTCGAAGATAAATAATAGTTCAATATCCTTGTGGACAATTGGAAGTTTGTAGTTACCTATTCGAATATTTCGAATACAACGGAAATTTAGAAAGTAAAATAACAACATGTAAAAGAAAACGTATTCTACAGTCGAGCGGCGAGTATGAAGAAGCCTTAAACAAATACGCATTTAATGCTCTAAAGATATAAAAGTAAACGGCTAGAGGGTAAATTACCTACTTTCTTGTCATTTTCATTTCTTGCACCGTTTCATGTTGTGGCGCAATTATTTGTGTTACCCACCTAGTAACGTAACTTTTCAGTTACTTCTTCTACCGTCTGTTGACAAAAGTTGCTTTTTACGACGCACGCTATTCCTCAGTTCTTTATTTCACGTGATACGATTCCTGCGCTGTACGGTAATGGTTGGTTTCCAGTGACCCACAGGGTATGGGTTTTTCGGTCAATTGAGTCGACTTGCTCGTTATGAAAAGAATCGTCGACCAAAAAGGGTTCGCGCAGTAAAAAAAGAAACGAAAGAAAATAAAAAACGAAACAAAGGAATCCACGATTAGGCGAACGAAAATTATTAAAAAAATTCGCTAGGTTTGCCTCAAGGGCGATCGAGCACTTATTAACTTACGAAAACAGAGAATCAGACGTTGCGTCTGGTAATTGCACGTACTATTAAGATCTACCAAGAAAGAACTCGAAAACTTTCCCACTGTTCTTTGCACTAACACCGTAACGCTCGTTTTCATATGAAAATAATTTCGAACAAACGAATGAAAAGTAATGATCGTTAATACGGTACATCGAAGCGCGATGTATTATTCAAACTATTTAAATTGTAAAATCAACAACGTGCATGTTGCAGCAGCGACTGTAATCAGATCTATCGTAATATCATCGGCATTGCGCTTGTTGTTAATATACATTACCATCCATTTTGAATTCGCGTTTCATTTGATAATTCTTGAGAAAATGAGTGTAACGATATTAATCATTTGTACAAAATATAATACGAAAAGCTATTTTAGTCTCCATATAGCTACTAAAACAATGTGTAAATATACACATGGTATATCTATGGTTCTTATTGACTGTTTCTTATCGAAGTATTTTGCTTAACTATTTTGCTATATTATTATTTTATCGTAAATTTTCTTTGAACAAATTCATGTTACTTTTTAACTGGTAATTATATTACTACAGCACTTCCACAGACTTTATAGTCCCGTTACGTTTCATAATTTCTTTTCTTTTTCCTTTTCTTTCTTTATTTCTTCAGCAAGTTCATCTCCCAACAGATTAAAAGGTACTCACTTTATAATGACTTATTCTTCGCTTCTTTACTTCATAATAGATGCTTTTATTATAACTTTAAGCGTTCGGAAGATTTGCAGAATTTACATATACACTTATAAAGATTTAAGATTCTTTCACTGATTGTGCACTTTAGAAGAACAGCCACGCAACACCACCAACATTTTCAAATGTTTATTCGATACTGACGAGATACTTTGCAATGTGTTTCTTTTATAATAGAGTTCTCTGATACTATTTCAAAGAAAACGCCTGAAGATTCCTGAAACTATCTTATCGTTGCGTATGTACTTTGAAATCATCGACAAATAGTTTGTCGACATTACTATAATAAAGTGTTTCATCGACACTCAGTTTGATCAACGTGGTCAATATTTTAAAGATTTGGGATTGTTACGATGGAACTTTATTCGCGGACAAATCATATTTATCTAACAATAACAAAAAATATAAAACAATTAGAAATGCAATGTGACTGATGCAATAACTTACGATGACGTATTCAAACGTGCCGTATTTAGACTCTCAAGGTATTTTAATCTTCTTCCATGAAACTCGGTTCAACCTGGCCAAATTCAAGCTTCCTCTCGGCATCTATGGATGAACATGTATTTATGTAAGTGAGAGCATATCAAGACCAATGAAAATTGTGGCGGAAACGTCATTATCTAACGCAACATCGTCGAATGCAACCGATATTGAAGGTAAAGTTGTACAATTTTAAGTTTACACAAGAACCACTGAATCCCTTGTATCGATAACAACTTGCACAACCAGCAAAGTACTAGGTATTTATATCAATGTATAACTTTATCAAAATAAATACGTGGTGTCGGAATTTTCCGTTTCCACTCGAGCCTGTTTCGAGAACAGGTCTAGAATAAGATGCATTTTGTTCTGCGTGCGAACGAACCTGCGTTATGATAAACATTTTAGCGTTGACCTACCGCCGGGTTTTCCGTGGGCACGGACGACCCTTTACGGGGGTGCAAGATAACCAAGCATGGTAATACGTGAGAACGAAAGGAAATGCGTGTGGTCTGGAGAAAGTGTAGAGTGTTTGGAAAAAACGAGCAATTGAGATGGGTGAACCAAATGCATGGAGTGAGAAAGGTTGAGGATTGGAATGAAATGGAATGAATGCGTATAAGAATATAGAATGCGAAAGAAGCGTGTTTGGGGCAGTAGGATAGAAGAGAGTTCTAAAGACAAGGACAACGAAGACGGTAATAACGCGCTCCGAGGACACAGAGAATTAGTTTAGTTTTGTATGGAAATTCTTCGTATGTATAATTAATCTACTAATAAATAAGTCTACTCTTATTGTACAAAGAGATATTGTATAAGAGATATGGAGTAAGCATCTAAATGCTTACTCCATTTTAATGCCACATCTTAACGTAACCAAATACTATGCAATACGTAGGTATTTCCCCTTCGTAATTGCTGTTTAACAAAACTACCTATAATCTTTTATACTGATCTAACTATTTAACCAGTTCATTCTCAATTGACAATATTGCTAAACACTTTAGCCTTTCTTGGGCCATACTACTGCTAAGAGAGTCTTTAATAATCTCTAACTTAGGAAACGTAGTTTGCCCTCGTCTGCAGACGAGACAGGCTTAGAGAAGCTGAAACTTATAGCAACCGGAAACTTATATTTACGAGAAAGGCGAGTATAATTGAAAGATTAGTTGAACATAAGGTTACGTTGTGTGTTGTATTTTTGTTCGTTGCAAAGTCGTAGCTCATCGAAATTACTGTTCCCCAAACTTTCTTTTGTAGCAGATATTTCGTCGCAATCTATATTAGTCACGGGTTAAAAATGGATACTGTCTTTCGATTAAACATCAAAGAAAAACAGAATCGAAGGAACCTTCGAACTACACGTTGCCTCGATATTGGTACCGCTATTAATAAACACCGAAACGGGAAACCCGCTGACAGTGTATGTTTATCACGCTCGTAAGTATACGCGTTCAGTGTGTGCATTGAAATGCACATCTGCTGCGTGTTTTCTAACTTTAGCGTGTACGTACGATCGATACCGTTTTGCAATAATCGAAGATTAAGTTTAAACGGGCGAGTAATCAATCCGCACGAGCTGCCCAAAACGTTTAACGAAATCATCCGTTAATCTCGATTAGGTGATAATCTTGGACAAAATGAGCTCTACAGCTGCACAAACTGTGATTGTAAAATCGCGTGCCAATAGAGGATCGTCCGTTCCCATTCATCGAACGTTCGAGGCAAAACCTATTTCCATATTTGCGAAGAAAAAAAGGTGAGCACGTTTGTTTCCACGGGCTGTCCAATTTTCCAAATGGACGTCAGATATTCGAAGCCGGCAGCTGTACCGAGCGGATACAGATTTACATCCACACGTTGCTCGTATGGCTCCTCTGCCTGATCGTGTTGTTGCGCCACAAACCTGTTTTGATCTTCAGAAATCTGCAAACACGAATTTTCAACCAGCGAAACGCAGAGCTTTCACTGTTTTAGCACTTGGCGAAAAATGAATTAGTCGAATCCGACGAGAACTATAATCGAGTAACATTTTTTCGTCGAACTAGTGAAAAGAATGCGATCGATTTCTAAATTGATGGAAATTGCGATCAAGTCTCAAATTTTGTAGAAAATTTCTAACAAAGATCGTACATCTTGCGAATTCTGAACGCTGGTGCTTTTTTGAGTAAGTTTCTAAATATTATTAATCCATAACTCTTATTATTAATAGAACTATAGATAACGCAGATATTTAAGTGTAACCATTTAAATATTCCAGCCCGTATACACATACGTTGAAGAAGAATTTTTGACAATTACATTTTTACAATAAAAATACTCAAAGGTGTGATGATAAAATACTCATTTTCGTAAGATTCTTCATGAAATTGAGGAATTTAAAAGAATTCTTAAAAGCTACGCATTATATTTTTATGTACATTTATGAGGTGAATTTATAAAGAAATGAAATGCGTTTTGAATGATATATGCGCCTTTTAATATAAAGTGTCTGAGTGGTTGTACGGCATTCAAAGTAAGTAGCCAGACATTTAAAATTTATCTCGAAGCTTTTAAGCATGAATGAATAAACGTTTGTCAAGGATTCTCAGCTTTTCAGTACGTCGAATACCGTCTAAAATTATGTGCAAGTGTGTGCAAACAACGTCGCTTTAATAAAACTGTATTTAAAATTGATAATGCTCGTATATGATTTTCACCGATTTTCGAAATCGACGATGCTACTTATCTCGACTGCTAATCGGAGATAATGATGACAAAATGAAAATATTTCTAACACAGCTAGAAAAGGAGTGTGTGTGTGTGTGTGTGTTTATTAAGATTCTTAAGATATTTTAACGACTGAAACATTAAAAAAGTATGGAATGAAGGCATGCAATTCAATGAATAACTCGATGAGTAAAACCGAGGAATACCCTTCGTGAGAAATAATCGAGAGTTTACGATATTTGTTAACTAAACTATATTGGAAATAGCATACCCTGTCACATATTATAGCAAACGTATACGTGACACTAATGTCAAATGTATGAAAAGTATTTTAAGGTGCATGCAAAGGACAAGAGAGAGCATAATAGCACACAAAAGGGTCAAAAGGTGAATACCATGATAACCTACTGCAATTTCGACTTTATTGTTAAAATTCAGTGAAGAAATATAGTACCACGGGATACATAATATATTACGGGAAAGCACAGGTGACACGAGGATCTAGAAGACAGAAACTGATCGCAACTTCTGGCACTGAAGCAAAATTTATCGCGGTAACAGAGTGATATAAAAAAAATACTGTATTTCGAAATGTTAATAGAGGAGCTGACGAATAAACCACTCAGAGTACTGTTGAAATTGAACAATCAAAATGCAATAACTTTGATAAAAGACGGTGCGGTAAACAAGCGTTCAAAACATATAGATATAAAATATCAATTTGCTCAAGAGTCGGTAGTTACTAATAATGTAAATGTATAATACGCGACCACGGGGCAACAAATAGCGGATATTTTCATTAAACCGTTAGATTTTAGAAAATTTAATGTACGCAAGCAGGAATTACTAGATTGCGACGAGAATATAGTGCAGAAATTAAATGAAAATATTTGAAATAATTTCGAAAAGTCCGTTTCAATGAACTAAGAAAAGTGGATTGGCACTATCGGTGTACGTTGAGTATTAATATGAGTTGGTATAGTTGAGCAATTGGAGAGGTACGAGAGAATGTCGTTGTGAGAACATGGTTATGGAAACAAAATTAAGAAGTAAAAATAAAACTGTATAAAAAAATGTTATTTTTATACTGTGAAAATAACTGTTTTATTCTAGTTTATTTGTGTGGTAAACTAACATATATTTGGTTATGAAAAAAAATAATAGAAACTTCTAATCTGACCACAAATTCTCCACGTGCAGTCAAGTCATTTATGAAGAAGATTATAAAAGATAATAGAAATGTCATGCTTGAATAATCGTCTTTTAATGAACATCGCCGTAAATCTAACTACTGTTTATACTAAACATTAGAGGTTTTCTGTTTCAAAATATTCAACCTTTCTTCGTTTGCTTTGCTCCTGTAAGTATACGATTTAATATTTCTTAATCCTCTTCAAAAGTAAAACATACCTTAAATAATATTATATATGTACATTAAGTAGAAAACATAAATAGTAAAACCGTAATAGTAAAATTCGTACTGTATGAAATTTGGTGAGAAACTAAAAACTTGTATTACAAAAATCATTAAAAGCATTCTCAACCTTTAGGTAGGGAACAAAATCGAAAACATTATTTATACAAGTAAAACGTAACTTTCGTTTCTACACTCGTAAGAGAACACGTATAATATAACCTACGTTGTAATATAAGAACTATTAAAATAACGTGCACTGTAACTTGCATAACTGTATCTTTTTCCTACTCTAATTCGCTAAGATAACGTCGAAAGTAATCGCCCGGATCAAAATACCAACCTCGTGAAGAATCATCCAGTGACCTGATAGAAGCATAGACCTAAGCCATAATAGGGCGCTCTGAAACGCAAATGATAAACCGACGTACGATTTCAAAGTAAAATTTTTCACTGCAACGACTTTCAAGTGTAGAATTTACATTTCACACGGGCCAGCTTGCTCAATTGCGAGAAAGTGTTGCAGCGAGGCTGGCGCAGCATCTGAAATATTCCCCGGCTCCGTTCTGCTTCCGTTCCATTGTTCGACGACACGCTGGATGTGCCCGAACGATCTTAGAGCACCGAGACGCTCGGAGAATTGCCGTAAGTATCAGACTGCGTCGAATCTCGCGCCTGAGGAATAATGATTTCCGCAGACGTCGGCCGTTTCCGGCATTTGAAATCCGTAACGAGCCATTAAACACTGGCGACTCTTGTCTTAACCAGACGGAACGGACCAAACGCGCGACGTTAAGAAAAATATATACCAGACTTTTCAGACATGACCTTTACAAAGAGAGAAATTCGCACGATTAACTTTATTTATTAGATTAGTATGATTATAGATGAACAGATTTCGAATAACGTTTACGTAGGATAAATCACTATAAAACAATCCGTATAAATTCTATTTAAGTAGAGCTGGGACTGTTCGAATATTAAATAAAAATTTGCTTCATTATAGAATAAACCAAATGATTTATAATAATCTCTATACATTCGATCTTATCGATCTTACGGAGCATGTAAAATTCTCTTAAACTCGAAGAAGAAAAATGTTACGAAAATATTTCGAATATTATTTAAATATTTGTGACTTCGAACTACCACCAATCTCGAGATACTTGATCAGTGGACAAAATATTCGAACAGTTCGAACTGTATTCATCGAATATTTGAATCATTGAAGTATTAGAACATTCGAATACAAAAAAATTCGATTAGTCCCATCCCTACTTTCAAATATTTGATACACCTCATTAAACAGAATATACCTTTAAACACTTATTTAAATTATTATCTTATTAGTATATAACGTATACTTACGTAATATTAGTATAAAAATAACGAAATCGTTTAAGGTGCGAAACCACAGTGACTCACCCTGTGTAATAAAGTATTATTTGTAAGGTATTATATGCAACGAGAATAATTTTACAGTAGGCAACGAATACACAAATAATGATATTCATAAATACCAAAGACATTTAATTAACCTATAAATCACGGCATGACGACGTAACGAGATTCACGGCGACGATTATAAGACGAAACGTGCTTGTAGTAAGTATTAATCGTTGCAATAATCGTATTATAAATAAGAAACTGTAATTAAATCTGGCGCTAAGAATCACAAGAATAAGGGAAATTTATTGTTTAATATCAAGCGTAAAAGGTATAAAAATCTCATTTTTGACACATTGACAGCGATATGAAGATGATTTTATAAATTTTATATGCATAACTTTCAACTTTTTCATAACCAAACGTATGATTACACGGACCTGAAATTTCCACGAAAATTAAAAGTTCTTTAAAAAGGCAGTTTGTATTTAATTTTTGTATCAACAGGGCATGTTTATAACAAAAAAGGTCATACTTCTGTTTAACTTACATTGTTTCACATACTATTTATTTAATAGAATACCGTGTCTTTTTAAGAAGAAAATTAAAACGACCTGCTGTCGCTGTAATGTAAATGCATGCCTAGACACATGTGGCAACGATAACTTCTACCATGGATTCAAATCTGCATATTCCTGTTACATTCCCAATTTTCTCGCCGAATATTCTTGAGACACGTAGAACTTCAAAAATGAAAAGTCTAATTACCTCATTTGCTATTCAAAATACCAAAAATATTTTACCCAAAAAGTGAACGATTGCATAAAATGTGTAAGAGATGAAAATAATTTTGTTTTAAAAGTTACTTGTCTTGAAAACAGTAATCGATATTTCTTCAAACTAAACCACCAATTTTGTTCTGTCGAAAGTTAGAAATACTTAATTAAGGAGGTACGTACAGATTTGATTAACAAATTAGTTGATTACTGCGTTATATTTTAAAATAGTTATATATCAGTGACAAAAACAATATCTTAATTCAAGTAAAATAACTCGATATTGAGCAATGTGTAATATATGTACTCGAATAATTTAACAGTAAAATACTATATATTATACAGCTGTTTAATTTATTTTTCAAAGAATTTATAACTGTACATGGGACGCAACAAATATTGATGACCTTGATTTTTGCAAAAAAAAAAAAAAAAAAATGTTTGACAGAAATTATTGTTGTACCTTATTACACCGTAGAAAATAGTTTCTTTAAATATATCATCGTTCTCAGTAGTAAAGAACACAACACGTACTATTGCTGACGAAACACCCAGTGCATGCAAATTTTAATAAAAGTAAGGAAATCAATACGTGCAATGAAGTTGATAACAAAGAATACTGAATGTCTTAGCATTTTCGTATATCTCTCTCGCATGAGTATTTTTAGCTGCGAAGCAACCATGATAATTCTGTTTGAATTGTAAAAAAGTGTTCTCTTGTATTTATTCAGATAGTCGATCCAGAAGATGCGTAGTAAACAAACCGATACTCAAACTAGAGAGAACATTGAAAGTTTCTTTTCTCCCAAAAGACCAGTTCGATGTATAAAAGATGTATTCGATGTGTCGTGTGTTTATACGTAACAGAAATCGGAATGGAGTTTGCCATTGCTTCAAAAGTGAGTTTAGTATTCCTCGAAACTTTGTTTTCGAAATCAATTGTCGAATAAGAATGTGCTTTGAAATTTCGTTTCTGTGAACTAATCGAGTATGTAAATGTTTACTTTTTTCGTTTATCGATATGTAAAAAGATAGAATTGCAAGTCGTAACGTATTACGTCAATATTCAATTCGACGAAACGTTAATGCTTTTGTTCGCAACTTATGTTTATTATAAAAGTAATTTTAAAATCCGAAAAAAAAAACATAAGTTCGTAATTGTAACTTATTCAAAGCGAAAGCTACAATAAGAAATAACGACATCACTTTGTTCCATATTTTATACTCGTGAGCTTGTTGAAGCTTTTAAAGCGAGTTTTGTTGAAACGAAAGAAGAATAATGCAACTTTTATTCCGAATGAGATCTACCATGCACGGGTAAATAGTTTTTCATGTGGTAATGTTTATACTGTGACGCTATATTGAAATTACACCGTATCCAAATAAAAGAAAAAATTCACTGTTGTCGTAACGATACAATCACTAGTTCACATATTAATGTAATATATTTCTGTATATGTTCCGAATGAAAACAGTAAACTACATATTTTAGTGTAACGAACACTCAACGCTAATTTAAGTTGGTGCTTAATTAAATAAAAATTACTAATTAATTAATTAATTAATAAATTACTTAATTAATAAAAAACACTAATATACGAGCGCACGAACTAATGAACCGATCTGATACGTAGAACTTTGGTTCTTTCGTTTCAATTGTTTGAACGTTGTCTTTCTGCTTGAAGGGTAGTACCTACGCGCATTTAAGGATCGTTAATGAAAGTGTACATTATTCGTATCATCGATCGTTCGTGTATTCTATTCAAACCTAAATCAGTATGCGATCAATCGACGAGTACTTTCTGCAAGCTACACTAAATACTTGTTTTCTCGTACTCCTACGTACTCCTCGTAACAACTTTGTTCAGGTAACCGGGAAACTTCGCTAGACGCAATTGGATATCCGATTCGATTTTTCGTAGGCGAACTTCCAATAAAAAACAAATTCGAGGAAGAAAATTGGTCCGCGATGCTTGAAGGATGTTGGAAATTTATTGTCCATTTTACAAGGCAACGCTCGCGCGTTCCTCGCCGGATAAATTCGGACGTCCATTCGAACGGACGCGAGATTGTCGATAAGCCTGTTCATGGACATCAATCTGTGCGCCGACACTGAAAGTGCCCAAGGACTGGACATCTGAACGCGCGACCCTTGCCCTTTCGTATTATTCCCGCATTCGTTTCGACCCGTCACGTTCGTACGTTTTGCCTGCCTACGCGAGTACATATTCAAATAATACCGGAGAACATGTTCTACTCTTGCCGGGGAACATTTTATTCCGAAATTACCTTACGGTGAACACTGTTCGCAATTTGGTGTTGGGGTGTGATAAGAATATATCGCGAGAAATGGTGATTAAATATACGCAAAACCGTATACTCGATATTCAATCAAGTACCTGTAACGCATGCGAGTAATTGCATTTTGTTTCGGTAATATTGCAGTTCGGCTTCGAATTTGTCTAAAAAGTACAGAAACCAAGCTACGCAAATGAATTTTTATCTCTGAAACTATCAATCGTATCAAGTTAATTTTCCTTATGTTTTCTTCGACGAAGAATACTCTCTTCGGAATACATTTTCTTTAGACCGAACAATCGTTTCTGCAACGTGAAAATTATTCGCAAATTTTATATTTTACTCGAGTCGAAATTCATTGGAAAGAAATTCCGAAAAATGTGTCCTGGTTCTTCGAAACCAGTAATTTTAACCAGAATACCGAAATAAGTAATTTCCGGAGTGGACACATCGTAATTAACAAACTCAGTGAGATGTTGAAGATCGAGGCACGGTGCGGTTTAGATAACTGACTCGCGATCTCAGATATTACGGTCGACCGACCATATCGCTCTTGTATTATATTTTTTTTTGAATAAAATCTACAATCAAATTGAAATCAACAAGCAACGGATATAAAACCGCTTTAATGGGAATACTTTCCGTTTCTTTTCCGTTACTCGCAAAGAGACCAACCAACCAGGTGACCGGCTCATTCGCGCTGAGAAAACCCTTGTATTATTGTATCTAGACATTCGCAAGGTGCCAGTCAATGGTGAACGGTACTGTTCGATGTACCGTTGTGTAATATCTTTCGACTTGTGGGACAATGCTTCTTAAAACGGTAGACGAGCTAACCCCGTGAACGATGCAATCGATACTTGAAATTGGCCCTTCTTTAATTAATTTTCTCCTGTAGAAATTGAAGAACCAATCGCGTACAAACTATATCTAAACGTCATCTCCGATACGGTTACCGTGGAAAGTTCGGTATGGGGCTGTACAACATTCTACCGACGACTGTAACGAGGAATAGGGTTCAGTCCATTAGAAACATTAGAGTCGCGATCATGCACCGACCGTTGAACCATTCAAGACTCGGTTCAAAGTATAAGCACATGTTTGTGCTCGCACATCGTCACCGGAATTGTATTAATCGATCAACATTAAATTAGTGGACGACAGCTCTGGACTAAACGCGCCCACAATAATCAGTTCTGAGCCTTTAAAACCTCAGGCAACTTTTTACAGTCCTTCGAGCCGGATTGCAATCTACGAACGAACAGTGTGTTGTGCCACAGACATTACGCGAACGTACGCAACTTTAACATCATCGTGAAAATCGAGAAA
The DNA here is from genome assembly GCF_051014685.1 of Ptiloglossa arizonensis. Taxonomy (NCBI): domain Eukaryota; kingdom Metazoa; phylum Arthropoda; class Insecta; order Hymenoptera; family Colletidae; genus Ptiloglossa; species Ptiloglossa arizonensis. The sequence continues at coordinate 4,698,101 of NC_135054.1, read as the reverse complement.
CCATTTCCCGAAAAATTCTTCATCGCCAACGGAAATGACCGTACAAGTCGAACAACCACAGATCGCAAATGGTAAGCTCGTTGTACACTTTTTAATCAATTTAAACGGAAAGCTATACCGTCGTTTTTCCTTCGTATTTTCCGTTTATTTTCGATCCTCTTCGTAACGATAACAAACAAAAACACAAATACCTACGAATATTGCTGAAAAATACTGAAAAGTTCAAAATATTGGGTTCTCCAATAAGAACGACAGAACTTTGAATTGTCGTTATTGCAAAGCGACAAATCAGCCAGGTGATACATTAGCATTGGGGAAACCTGTGTATCTAGACGTTGTTCACTGTAAAAAATGATTGACCTGGAGTGGGATGATCCAGGGAACAATATATAGAGTATTTGGTAACAGGTGTCCGAAAGTTTAAGTGGTAACTCTACATGGTAAATTAAGGTGAAAATCAACAAATGACGAAATTACATTTAACGATTTTTGTCCAAGTTATCAATTGATGAGGATACGCGTAAGAGGTATCAAGAACGAGGGACTTGCATACATCTAGTTACTACTACCGGCACGCGTATATCAGCAGACTCGTGGTAAG